>NW_019396953.1:308921-370530 GCF_000591075.1 Eurytemora carolleeae | reverse complement strand
CTAGAGAGAGGTTGGACCTTTGTGCATATAATTAATCTGACCTGAGATTGTAACAATTCTATTCCTGGTTCCAGGGGAATAGTTTCCTTTCTTGGAGATCTGTACAGTGGTTCCTAGATCAAAAAGTAACAATTATTGATACATTTTCTGCATTAATGAATTTCCATCACAAAAATGTAAATATCACAATATTAATGAAAGTTGAAAAAAGTTCAAATTATGATTTAAAAAAAAAACACTTAAGGAAAGGGCAACAAGGGGAGCAGACCATTGTTGTAAAAAGATTGCCCGGCAATTTCACCCTCATCTTTTTTTCTACAAACTCTATGGTTGACTTAATAATTAATCTCATTTTGTATAAATGTACCTGAATACTGTTGGATCTCTACGATGGATCGACCACCAGGACCAATGATCGCTCCTACCAAGGACTCGTTTACCTCGATCTCAAGTTTCGACGAATGATCGTCACCAATATTCGAATGCATTGGGTTCCCTAAATTAAATATTTAATAATAACAATTCTAAAATAGTATTCCCCCCCCTTGAAAAATCATTCCCGCTCCTCCCATCATGCGAATGCCAAGAAACAAGAAAAGAATTACGAGGATTTACCAACATAAGTTAACTATCATTGAATTAAATAATTATGTTGCTTTGAATGGGAAAAAAAAGTTTTTGTTTGTTTTTGAAAAAACTAGTGTAGGGTTAAAATTCTTTAAAAATAACCATCTTTTTTAAAGCTAGCAATTTTCAATTCCTTAATATCTAAAAAAAAAATTGGAAAAAATGTTACCTTGTGTACCTAGTCCAAAAGAGTTATTATTGACCGGCATAGACTGGTTCGAATAGTTTGAATAGGACGGGCGCTTAAACCCGCCGTTACTTTCATTGGCGGTCACTAGACCGGCGGGTCCAAAGGGTCCTTGGCTTGGAGGGGTCGGCGGTGGCGGGGGTAACCCCATGTTGGCCCTAATAGAGTCTGTAATACCACAACCACCATTTGAATGATTATTCTGTCCCTCAAACATATTTGAGAGGGACATATTTCCTCCCATTCCTCCACCCTCATATCCCAGCATTTGCGGAGTCAGCATATTCATCTAGAAATAATTTTTAAAAAAAACTTAATTAGAATTTATCTTTGATTAAAAGATTAAAAAAATACAAGAGTCATTTTTTCCGGGTTTCAAAATTCTGCAGTAGTTTTGCATATTTTTATGTAATAATATTTTGTTAATAATTGTTATGAATTATTAGAAAATATATGATAAGATTTGATTATTCCAATAAGAAAGGACACAAAAAATAATTAACAGCATTTCTGGCTGAATTATAAATTTTAGACGGAAAAAATTATTTTATGAAGAAATGTGGAAAATTTAAAATTTGTTGTCACAGATTCAATAAATCCCCCTTTGGACCTTTATTTATAAACAATGCTAGTTTTAAAACTTCATTTTATATAATTTTAAGAATAACACCCCGTCCCCAACCTCCCCCACTAAAAAAAAACATTTAATTTCCTAACTTCGTCGAAAAAAATTCCGTTTTTTGCCATCCAGTGCAAACAAACCTTAATTCCGGGGGCGGGGAAAAATGATTTTAAAATAGAGGGGGATTTTTTTCCAAGAAAATATACCTCCCAATCCCTGATTCATTTACCTGTAATATACCGTGCATACAAAGGACACTGAATGCTTTTGTGCACTCGTCAGCGGCCTTGTCATAATATCCTTTTTCCTAAACAATTTTTTAAAGAAAACAGAAAGGTCAAAAACAAACATGCTGAATAAAAAATGAAAAAAAATTCGACCAATTAAAAAGGGTCCAATAATGAATTACCTTGAGACTATTATTAACAAATCCCAGGTACTGGTTTACACTTCTACCATCTCCTCCTTGTATTTGAGGGTTGAAATTCAGTCGCATATTCAGGGTTCCACCTTAAACAAATTAAAAAATTAAACACGAACACAATTCAGCAACTTTTCGCAATCAACTAATTTAGAGTTTAGACCACCGCAGTTTTTTTCGTTTAAAGTAGGAAAGGGACGAATGCACAAAATCTTGTAAAGAATGACTTTTTCAAGGATTTTTTTTATTTCAGTTTCTACATGTTGGTAGAGCAAACAAGAATTTTGAGTATATAATGAACGGAGTAAGGCTGGAGTCTGTGGACAAGGAGAGAGACATTGGAGTAATCACAGAAAAATCATTAAAGCCTTCATTACAGTGTTCAGAGGCAGCTAGGAGAGCTACGGGGGTTCTAACTCAAATTTCTAAGGCATTCCTTTACAGAGATCGGGTCACGTTCCTCAAACTTTATACCCAATTCGTAAGATGTCATTTAGAATTTTCTGTCACAGCCTGGTCCCCATGGACAGTCAGTGATAAGGAAGTATTGGAAAAAGTACAGATTAAAGCAGTGAATCTGATAACAGGGCTCAAAGGTAAAACCTTCAGTTTGGAAAAACTAAATGAACTTGGACTCCTTACGCTGGACCAGAGAAGAAAAAGATTTGACCTTATTCAGACATTTAAAATAATCAGAGGTTATGACAAAGTAGAGGCTGATACTTGGTTCAATCTGGTTGGTTCAGAAGTTGCAAGACCTACCAGACGGACGGCGTATAAGGACAATATAATCCCAAAACACTCTAGAATGGATCTAAGGCAAAATGTTCACTCAAATCGAGTAGCTAACCAATGGAACAGCTTGCCGCCGGACATTAAGAAAGCAAAATCAATTAATATCTTCAAAAATTTGCTCGATAATCATTTGTTTAACTAGAAAATCGTTGTCCTAGGACTAGAGAGCGAGGACTAAACCAATGAGGATGCACAATGTGAGGTTAAGATCTCTACTCCGTGAGGTCCAGACCAGAGATTCCCGCTATGTTCCTAACTGGAGCCCTGGGGATTAAACATCAAGTATTCCAAGTAAGTATAGATATACAATACACATTGCTCTCAGAAATGAGTAATATTCCGGTGTTGTTATGACTGCTCTGAATAGTTTAAAGTTCACAAAATACAAATAGTTTAATATCTACTTGACAACTATAGCAGTGCTAAGGATCTATTTCATTTTGTTGGGAATACAGATAAAGGTCATGAACAATAAATGTAAAAAGCTTGTTTATCACCATCACCATCACCATCAAAATCACAATCACAATAACATTTACAATCACAAAGACAAAAATAATAACGTGGATAAACTGTACTTACCACCAATAACTGGTAGATGGTATCCCTCCATAAAGTTCTGCATATTCTCATTCATGTTCGGGTTCATGTTCGGGTTCATGTTAGGGTTCATGTTCGGATTCATGTTAGAGTTCATAATCTGGTTGGAATCTAAAAAATAATTTATACAATTGTATTGTGAACTGTTCTTGCAATTTGTTTAATAAAAAAGACAAGCAAGCTAGAGAGGAAACTGACTTATGGGGTTTCCGACCTAAAACTACTTTTAACTACTCGATTATCAATTTGGATACACATTAGATTGGTTTCCTCAGTTTTTACAGAATCTTTCTTTTACTGTGCACTGTTATATAAATATAACATACTTTGTACTCCATTAGCGTAAGGAGATCCGGTAGGGTTGAAGTTGGCCACAGGTCCCTAAACACAAGGTTTATTGATTGATTTCATGTTTGTCATGGTTTTGATATTCAAATTCTAAAGGTGTACTCTTTTCTCCCACAACCATCTTATGAAAATCATTCTTGTACCCACTTTGTTACTTCGAGTTCAGGGGGTTCTAACGATACAATAAAAAGTTACAAAATTCATTTATAAAGATATATGTCCTTGAATTTAACCCAAAAAATGTCCTAGTTTTCGTTAGAAAAAAGGAAGACAATAAGAAAGTATTAAATATGAGAATCAAATTAATCAAAATTTCACTGTAGGAAATAAGAAATTAAATAAACCTGAATTTCACTGTAAGAAATATTAAGACAAGACCCTGACTGTGGATCCTCTACAACCTTCTGTAGGATACAGTTCAACGCCTCCTTATTGTTATCATCATCACCTTAAACACAGGAAATATCAATAAAATATAAACACTACTTTCAAATCCAGAGCTGGGAAGTGGGAACTTCTAAATTGTGGATATCGAGATCAAGACTTGATCTCGTTTTTTGGTAATCTGCAGATTAATCTAATCTTTATTCGATATCAAGCAGTACTCTGGAGGGATAACAATTATGAATAATTAAACATTGATCGTCAATTAAAAGTGCCCACAAAGAATATCGTGTTCAAGCGATCAGGATTGTGAATATTCTGCACAAAAGCTCAGTTTATGGTTCCAAATCAGGTCATATAACCCAAATGTGGCATTTAAGGTGGTAAAATTCACCGATTTACAAAAAAACTTTCAATGTTAATTATCAATTGTCAACAAAGATGAAGAAGTGACCATTTTCTATATTTTATGAAGTTAAACACCAATAGCAATTTTTTTCTACACTTACCCGAAGTTTTTAGATGTCAGATTTGGTATTTTGAACATATTAAAAACTGGGATTTGACACTCAATTTCTTTTTTTCAAAGAACAATCATTAATAAAATGAATAACCGTCTGGCGTCTATGCGTAATTTGTTGGGATTACTTATTTAAAATATTTCGGCATTGGCAAAATAAGGTTTAGAGTTAACAAACAAGAAATGAAATAATTAAAATAAGATCACCGATGATTGTGATTACTCGCTCAGGTAGTGTTGTCTCCTTAGATTTCTGTGAGAGTTGAATAAATGCTCCAGACTTCTCTTTGAGATGTTTAATAAAGCATCCGCCCTTACCGATGATCATACCCGCAGTGCTATTCGGGACTATAACCTAATAACATGTATGATTAGATTAATAGGAATAAAGGAGACACTCTTTTTCAATGCTCATCTTAAATCAGTCTTGGAAAAAAGACCTAGAGAGTAAAATATTTTTTCTCACTTATTCACGAGGATTTTTGGGGAAAATGCAATATGATCATCAACTAGTAAGCTTATCATCCGACCAAGATACTTTTCACTAAAAAATTATTTATTTTCTCCTTTAAATATAAATTACTAGCCTTAGAGGGCGCTTCGCGCCTATCTTCTAAATTAATTGTGAACATATTCTCTTTGTGTACATCGTAAAACAAAACAAAAATAATTCGCGGATTTTCACAAAAAATTTCGTGGATTTTCAAAATTTTAAAAAATTTAATGAAGATCGAATTTTGATGGAGACAAATATTTGAAATTTTNGCTGCTTTCGAGCAGATAAAGGTATAATCAAGTTACGTGCGATATCTGTGAACAATTAAAGACGAAAGTGTGGCTATCTTATCTAACACATGACAAGCCTTTATATAAACTCTTCTTATTATTTCTAGTTATGTAAAAGAGACAGCTGGTCACAAACATCAACTCTAGAGCTATTAAATTCTCCGGCCTAATCAACTTTGTAAGTGTTATCTTAATTTATATATATTTGTTACAATTTATTCACATTTAGCACATTGTAAGTGTTATTTAAATTCATAATTGTTGTTAAAATTCAATCACACTTAGCACACCTGGAGCAAATTTTAATGTAAACTTGGCTAATTTTATTTATTTAAATTATTCTATTACTAATTTAATATTTATGCAACCCGTGACTGATTTATTGTTTTTCAGTTCACGGGTCCTAGCTCTGTATCGCTGTACCAGAAATAAAGAATATAAGAGACTCATGTGTATTAAAGAGGTGCGCAATGGAGAATTGATGTTGCCCCATCATGTTAATAGCTGAACAATTCCTGTGGATCTAGGTATTGTTTCTAGGGAAAATGCTAAAATTCCCAAAACGGGCACAGGGGTTCATTTATCTCAGAAAATATATACCCATGGAATGAATTCAAATTAAATATCACCTTCATCTGTTTCTCCCGTTCTGCTGCCAGTTTATTGTCGAAGTCTATGGCAGACTTGGCGTGTGGATCCGGTTTCTCTTTGATCTTATTGTTGATGAAGTGAACTATAGTGGAGATAGCGTCAATATTCCCAGTGATTAAGCAAACCCGTTCTTGAGTCCCAGGATAGAAATCGTTCGGTTTCGACATTTTAACTCTGGCACCAACACTTTTCTGCAATTCGGCGATTGTTTCGCCGCCTTTGCCAATAACACCGCCGGCGGCTACACTTGGAATCAACATTTTTAGATGATAGGTATTCTCTCCTTAAAATACAAACATTAGAAATAGCTAAAATTAAAAATATTAAATAACACAATTTACTTTAATAATGAAAAAAAAACCTGAAGAGTCATAGTTAGACTTCTTTGCTGTAGTTTCGTCCATATTTTCTTCGTTCGATCTTTTGCTGGACTTTTTCTCTTTTTTTTCCATGTTCAGACAAATCCCATGCTGTGTAGAATGTTTGAATAAAAAGGTCACAGGTTCTGAAACAGGTTGATTGTGTGAAAAGGGGAACCATTGCAGTGATTGTCCTTTTTAGAATACAAATATTGCTCAATTTTTAAAATAAGAATCAAAGCTATCCCCTTTATATCACTCAAGATGTTTCGGTATATTCCTAGAGAACGATTTTGTAATTTTGTACATGGGTCTGACAGGAAGTGTCTTAACTTAACCTTACCCGTAGCCGCAGCGCTCGGCCCCCTAGCCTGTCTTAGCAGCAGCGCTCGGCCTAGAAAGTGTCTTAACTAACCTAACCCGTGGCCGCAGCGCTCGGCCCAGAAAGTATCTTAACCGGTAATTTCCTAGAGAACGATTTTTGGACCCCCCCCCCCCTCCTTTCAATTTTGTACATGGGTGTGACAGGAAGTTTCTTAACTTAACCTAACCCGTGGCCGCAGCGCTCGGCCCCCTAGCCCATCCTAGCCGCAGCGCTCGGCCCAGAAAGTGTCTTAACTAACCTAACCCGTGGCCGCAGCGCTCGGCCCCCTATCCCATCCTAGCCGCAGCGCTAGGCCCAGAAAGTATCTTAACCTAACCTAGCCCTAAATAACAAAAAAATAAATAACAATAAATTTGGTGAAAAATAAATGATCATGTACAAAATTGATAGGAAGGGGGGGGGCCTGGGGGGGTCCAAAAATCGTTCACTAGGACAGACCCTCTTCACCTAACCTAACCCTAAATAACAAAAAAATAAATAACAATAAATTTGGTGAAAAATAAATGATCATGTACAAAATTGATAGGAAGGGGGGGGCCCGGGGGGGGTCCAAAAATCGTTCACTAGGACAGACCCGATGTTTCCGCGAAAAAAATGCTTTAAAACCAGTAAAATCCTGTAAACCCCGCTATTTTCTCTGCGAGAAGTTTTGGGCATTCTACTCTCAGAGTCCGAATAAGACCCCTGCCTAAAGTGGTGCGTATAGAAATAAACGATTACTAATCATCTTAGATCGGTAAGATGGGATTTGTAATAATTGTGCTTTTATGTGATATTGAAATTGGGTTCGTCCTAACATACGATTTTAGACCCCCCCCCCCTCTCCCTCCAATCAATTTTAGGGTTAGGTTAGGTTAAAATGATTTCTGGGCCGAGCGCTGCAGAGGACAAAGATCGTTCTCTAGGAAATTACCATTTTAGGCAAATATCTATTTTATACTTTAACGGATAGTAAATGCATAACATTCACGAAGTATTCGAAAGAATTTTGGATAAATAGACCCCAAATTGCTAGGCTCAACACTGCGTTGTTGTTGTAATGCGGACATATTTGAGCGCAAATGCCGTCTTTAAAATTTTCTTGCAAATACTTATCGTCTTCGTTTATTTCAACATTATTTTGGGTGGATATTTGTTTGAACTATTGGTTGTTTGAACTATATTGGTCGTTTAACCTATTGGTCGTTTGAACTATTGTTCATTTGAACTACTGACATAACGTCATATCCTGTAGTTTAAATCAACACAGTATTTTCTCATTGAACTATTTTCTTTAAACACATATGACTATAGCATCAGTTTTATAATTTTGAGATGGGCATATGTGCAGTTTGAATTTGAACAAAACAATATTTCAAATGAACATAAATAGTTCAAATGACTTTTAAATAATTCGATATAGTTCAAATGACCCAGGTAACAAAAGTGAGGAATTTCTCCAAGTTCTCCAGTTTTGGTGACTTGCTTTTTGGAATTTCCGGGGAATTTCTCGAGAACAAGTTCATGTGACTGATTCCTCGGAAATTCTTGTGAAATTCTCCGGAATATGGTCCCCAATTTGAGAGATTTTTAAGGGATCAGAGTTTCGAGAAATTCCTGAGATTTTCTCCGGAATTTTTCCCAAGAAATTCCTGAGAAATTTTCTGGAATATTTCTCTGGAAATTCCGGAGAATTCTCTGGAATTTTTCCTAAGCATATTTCCTGAATATTTCTACGGAAATTCCTGAGAAATTCTCAGGAATTTTTCATGGAGAAAATCCTGAGAACTTCTACAAAATTTTTCTCCGGAAATTCCTGAGAAATTCTCAGGTCTTGGTCACCAATTTTACGGATTTTTTGGGGAATTGAATAAAAGACAGCCTCAAGAAATTCCTCATAATTTCTCAGGAATTTTTCCATGAGAAATGAAAAGAAGGAAAAGAAAAGCGAAAAAAAAAATTTTAAGTAAGTAAAAGAAAGAAGAAATCTATTTTTTTACTTGAAGTATGTATTCCCGGTAATTATTTTTTAAATAAATAAATTGTTTGCAATTAATGATTTGGCTATTTTTGTATAATGTGATTATTTTTGTTTAAAAGTCATTTCTAACATTTTGAGAATGAGAACAGAGAAACTATATATCTTTACCCGGCCTTCATTTCATTTTTGCATTTTTATCAAATATACTCCAGCTTGCAAGTGTATTTTTATCAAATATACTCCAGCTTGCAAGTGTATTTTTATCAAATATACTCCAACTTGCAAGTGTATATTTTTCAAATATACTCCAGCTTGCAAGTGTATTTTTATCAAATTGGATCGTTGGAAAACTGATTATTTTAATGCTTTATCTAAATTTTAAAGGTACATTCTTTCTGATGCTATTTTCCTTGTTCTAAAAATACGAAATTTTATAGAAAACCTTGGAATAGAATCATTCTTTGTATTAAAGCTGATTTATATCAATCAATATTTATACAGAGTTCTCCACAAAAGAGGAGAATGCAATGACGACCCGAAATGAAAATGATCTGAAGGTGAAACGTTAGCCTTTTAATGGAAAATATGAAGGACTTTCTGTGGTGAAATTTTTTGAGAGAACAAATTCAGAATGAAATCTTAGAATTTTAAAAATTGTTAAACAAAATACATATATTTTTACCATTTTCCACTGTTTTGTCTCTGTAAATTTCTCTTTTTCAACCTTTGGAAGGGGGGCGGGGTGGACCTCTGTTGCTTGAGTATTAGCTAAACCTAACAATTTCCGGTCTTAATTTAGGTTTAAGAGATAGGGTTGAATGGGTTCTAAGGAGGAGTGCAGAAACGGTTGCTTGAGTTCACAAGGAAAGGAATACTTAAAATTGAAAAAAAAATAAGAAATTTAGTTTCCTTAAGGATGAAAATAAAAGAGATTTTGTCCATTGCACTTTTTAATCATAATTATTTTTTTAATAGAAATGTTTGTTTTTTAAATATCGATAAAATAGCAAATCATTCGGTGAAAATTTTTTACAAATATTTAAAAGTAATTTGTTAATATTTTTGCTATGCTCCGTGAATCAAAAAGTAATTATAGGGCGAGGAAAATTATATTTTATCTCCTGGTTTCAGTGTTCGGGGTTTTCAGACCAGTTTACTTCAGACCTTAACTCTTTTACCTGCTTACATATTTATACACCATACATAACCTTACACAGAATACAGGTCATAATAATACACCCTCGTACACCCTGATACACCCTCATACACCCTCATTTGCACCCTCATTTGCACCCTCTTACACCCTCATACACCCTCATACACCCTATACACCTTCATACACCTTCATACACCCTCAAACACTCATACACCCTATACACCCTCATACATCCTCATACACCCTATACACCCTCATACACCCTCATACACCATACATAACCTTACACAGAATACAGTTCATAAAAATACACCCTCATACACCCTGATACACCCTTCATACACCCCCATACACCTTCATTTACACCCTAATACACCTTCATACACCTTCATTTACACCCTCGTACACCCTGATACACCCTCATACACCTTCATTTACACCATAATACACCCTCATACACCCTCATACACCTTCATACACCCTCATACACCTTCATACACCTTCATTTACACATTAATACACCTTCATACACCTTCATTTACACCCTCGTACTCTGATACACCCTCATACACACCTTCATCTACACCCTAATACACCTTTATTTACTCCGTAATAAACCTTCATACACCTTCATCTACACCTTAATACACCTTCATTTACACCCTAATACACCCTCATACACCTTCATTTACACCCTAATACCCCTTCATACACTTTCATACACCTTCATAACCTTAATTTTCATATACCTTCATAAACCTTCATAAACCTTCATATACCTTCATACACCTTCATACACCTTTATAAATCTTCATAAACCTTCATACACCTTCATAAGCCTTCATATACCATTCATAAGCCTTCATACACCTAGTCAGAAACAAATACAAATTAAGAAAATTTCAAGAATTTAAGGATTTTCGGATTTTTTAAACAGTTTTTTTTTCAGAATGGAAGAGCATAGCAAGAAATTATTGCTAAACCTTACAGACGAATTCAAGGCTAAATACCAAAATATAAAGTAGGTTTATTCTTATTGTTTCATTAAAGGAATTGAGTCTTTGCAACAAGCTTTTATTTTTTAATTTTTATATCTTTGCAACCCAGTATCGTAGACCTTAGATATTTTAAACTTTGAATTGTGTCAGATCAAATAATCTATAGTTTGAAATATCAAGAGTTTGCACCATCAGGTTTCACAGGTATAGGGATTATAAAATTTGAATTTGTGGCAAAGACTCAACAGCTTTGAACCCATTTACAAAACTCTAATTTATAAATAATCTTAACATTTAGTTCAATCAGAGATGAAAAGGAAAATATGCTGGAGGCTAAAGGTAATTAAAAAAAAAATAGTCAAAGAGAGATTTTGTAAAAAACAACAGAGGGGGATGAATTAAAATCAAAATTTATATTTCTGAAAAGTAAATTTGAAAAAACGGTTTCCCGTAGACTCAAGAAATCTTGATATCATATCAGAGTAATCTCGAGAAATCTTGATATCATATCAGAGTAATCTCAAGAAATCTTGATATCATATCAGAGTAATCTCAAATTAAATTGTATTATTTAAAATGATTTCAAAGGAACTGAGTCTTTGTCATAATCTCTGATTTTTTAATCCCTATATCTTTGCAACCCAAAGTCGTAAACCTTAGATTTTTCAAACTATGAATGTTTTTAGACAAAACAATCTAAGTTTAAAATATCAAAGGTTTACACCATCAGGTTGCTATGATAATGGTATTCGAAAATTTGAGTTTGTGGCAAAGACTCAATTCCTTTCCCGCATTAGATTTGAACAAATGATATGGAAAATTAGAATCCATAAAAGTAAACGAACACTTACTCAAAGTATTTATTAGTTATACAAATTCGGTGACTTTCTTTTGACCACGTAGGTAGGTAGTGCTAAAACTCGTTTTTTCTAATCCTCATATTTTTTCAACCTAATATCATAAGCCTTTGATATTTTGCATTTAAAATTATGAATTTTGTAAGATCAAAGAAGCTAAGTTTGAAATATCAACCAACAGATTGCAAAGATATAGGGATTAGAAATATTTAAATTTGTGACACTCATTCCTTATTTGAAAAATTATAATCTAATTTGTAAACAAATTCAATGATTACAAACATACTGCGTATTTCTAATTTTTATATTTTTCAAATATGATGTGAGAAGCCTTTGATATTTCAAACTATAAATTTTGCTAGATTAAATAGTCAGCAGAATGTAAGGATACAGAGATTAGAATATTTGAGTAAGAGGCAAATACTCAGTTTTTTTGTAGATTATACATTTGAATTAACTGTATAATACAGGTTCAGCAGTAGAATCCACACTTGAGGATAAGTTTGATGCAGAATCTAGACTTGAGGTTGAGAATGATTATCAAAGTTTGGATGAAAACTATTATGTTGTTACTGATTTGAAACAGGTATATAAATATATATAAAAATGTGTCAGTCAAAAAGCAACAATTTTCTAATAACATTTTATTCATATAAAAATATGTAAAGGTTTTAAAGGCAACTCGCGCTCTCCTCTCTCTAAATGTAATGAAACTGAACACTTGCATCAAACTATAAATTTTTAATCCCTCCATCTTTTCAACCCTGTGGTGCAAACCGTTGATATATTTTACACTTTAACTAATAAATCTAGCAGAATTCATAGCTTGAAATATCAAATGTTTTTTTAGAATGAATCTGACTACAGTGATCCATTTGATGGATATGAAACTATTGATGAGGATTTTAGTCCTGAGTGGAGGGTTTTATCCAGGTATACAGGGTTACCCACAAAGGATAAGACTTCATAGAAGTCTGTACGGATTTCGTTTTTATGTTTGTCTTACACTTAAATTCCCCTGCAGTTTTTTACATTTTTCTTTCTTTTCCAAATAATGTAATATTCCGTTGAATGAATTTATTAGATTAATAACTGACAAAATTACACCATTAGTTGTAAAGCTTTGATATTTCAAACTTACATTATTTGATAAAACAGAATTCATAATTTGAAATATCTAAGGTCACAATGGGTTGTAAGTATACAAGGATAAGAAAATTGTATTCATATTTCATTTACTATGAATTCATTTTTACTCTGTAGCCTTTTGAAATATCATTGTTTTTCATAATGACATTTTTTTTTAGACTTGAAAGCGATGTTGGAGAGGATTGGAGGATTGTATCTCCGTCCTCTACTCCTCTTCCATCCACACTACCTCGTCCTCGTCCTCGTCCTAGTTCTAGTCCTACTTCACCCTCTTCATTCCCCACACAAACTCCGTCCTATCGTTACAAGCTTTCTCCTTGTTCTTGTTCATCCTCTCCTTCTCATCCTTGTTCATGTCCTCGATCTTGTTCATGTCCTTGTTCTAGTCCTCTTTCTCGTCCTGCTAAATCTTTCCCAATCTCTGTCCCCACCTCCCACACCATCCAAAAGACTGGTCTCGAATCTCTAGTGTTTAAAGACACAATACATCAGAACTCGAATGTTGATTTAATATCTCACCCTGCTCCGTCCCAGAGATTAAACTCTGACAAACCTCCGATATCATCTTCAGTAAACCCCATGTCACCCCAACTTTTCTCACCAAAAATAGATCGTGGAAAAAAAGAAGAACTTTTTAAAGTAATCACCTCCACCCTTGGTAGTTTAAATCTCCAGAGTCGTGAACAGAAAAATTGTGATTCAAATATTATTTTAAAAAAGAGTGAAATGTCAGTTAAAAAAGTAGTTTCCCAGAGTGATAAGGAAAGGAAATCAGTAAACAATGTTTATCAAAACCCAGGATTTGGCAGTACGCTTGGAACCAAACAAGTTACATTTGGTAAGTAAATATAATTAATTTTTTAACTAAGCTAAAATTATTTTATTTTCATCTCAATTTATCACTTACATTTTTGAAGGAACGTAATTTAAAGTAAATCTACAGAGTAGCTTGTTCTACTCAACGTACATGGTGATCAAGACTGCAGTAGATATCCATAATTTAATCTTACTTTAATTAAAGTATCTCTATAAAGTCAAACTAGAGTTTCAGTAAAAATGAAAGAAATTGCCAGAATATGTAAATAATATATTACATGCATATTAAACTTATATTTAAGTAAACAATTAACAATAAACAAATGCACTCTCCTAGACTGTACAAATACCGAGATTCTTACTTACTGTCATACCTACAGTACTCACCTTTGGTTCGGTAAACTTCACACACACTCTTTTGGTACAAACACACACACATAACGTTTCCGCCCCCTGCCACCAGTTTATGTTAAATATAATGTAAACAATAAATATAATTTTCCTTTTCCCTTCCTTTTGTTTTCTTTTCCTTTTATTTCTATTTTTTTATTTTTAGAACTGGGGGGATATATTCCCACAACCTCTTTTTTTTGTAGGTTTTTAAATATTTTTTCCTGAAACACTTAATTTGGTATGTTTTTGTAATATTTTATAAATAGATGATTACTTACTTACTTACTAACCTACAAACTTACAAAACTAATCAATATTTTGATACACCTACTTAAAGAAACGTATCAACATTTATTACATCTACTTAGTCCGGCGTGATCCTTAGAAACTGATTAATATTTTGATACCTCTATTGAATCTAGTTATGCATACACATAAACTGATTCTAACGTGCCCCTGAGAAACTGATCAAAATTTTGATACATCTACTTAGTCTAGCGTGCCTCTTAGAAACCTGAAAACATATTCTTACGTTTAATTGTATACTTAGTTTAGCGTGGCTGTGAGAACCTGATTAGGTTGAGACCTGTATAAAGACCACCTAGAAGTTAATATTGATAAAACCAAGTGTATCCAGCACAATGTCAAATCAACAACTCATTCCTCTGCATATATACGTTGTACAGGATTACCTGCACAAATGATGAGGCTTTAATGACGACCTAAAATCTATAAATTAGACCGATATGATTTTACAAAAAAGGAAACAAACCTACAATTACAGGGGGAAAATAAAGTTCAGTTAAGTTTTCTTAAAGTTCTGGGTAACCCTGTACTTTCAGGGTTACCTACAAAGATTGATACCTTCTTTATGACCTGAAACTTTTTGGTTCCAACTATTTGAGTGTTGAATTTGGGGTTTTGTCTTAATTACAGCCATCTTACACTGAGTACATTTAAGATGATTTAGCGATGGAGGAAACACGTTTACATCTTCAAGGAACCATGATTGTAAGAAAAAAACCTAATTGTAATCCGTATGGTCGTCTCTGAAGTAATTTTTGTGTGTAATTCTGTATAGTGCATACATATATAAAAGAATTATAGACTGCAATATTTGGAAGTACCTAAACATAACTTTTCTTAATCCTAACTATTTTCATTTAAAATACTGTCCCTAACCATTAGATAAATAAATAACTTTGTCCCCTATTAAACCCAATGTGGTATGAGAGCCGGAGAAGTGACCAAAATTTAGAAGTTTTTACAACTAATCTATCTTTAAATAGAAAAGAAAAGGTGTAAAAAGTGGAGACCCCCCGGGTAACAGAAGAAGTTGGCCAGGAGTCTTCTTAAAGGGACTGCTGATATAATTTCAAGTGACCCTCCTGTATATATCCATGTTTTTCAACCTGGAACATGATATTGCTCGATTGTGGTTTCTCATATGTTGTGAATACGACATATAAAAAACGCTTGCTATGTAATTCATATATCTGGAATTCACTGTAAAATGTGCATACGATTTATGCACGCTGAGACAAGAATGTAAATTGGCAGAATTGATTTTTTCTAGATCATTGTTACATATTCCGAACCAATTAAAAACATTTTACAAAAAAAAATCACAAACACTTGTAGTCTCTGTTGTACAGTGGCTCCTTGGTTTACTCAGATTTATTACGTCACTAAATTTTGAATAATGTAACTTTTGCAGTGTGAAAATAATGATTATTGATGTTTGCTATAACTATTCGTATCTAAAAGTTTAATTTTAATTCTGAAAGAATGTTGTCCACCAAATTTATCTTAAACTGTACAGTGTACAGTTTACACAATAAATAAGGTTCAATGTTTTTTATGCATATTGTACATTGTACATTGTACTTAACTTTATAAACATTCATTGAAGTGAACCATGGGAAAATTTAAGGAATGTCAATGGCTTCGACCCGTCAAATCCTTCTCTTCTATGAATTACAACTTAGAAATTCTCTTCAATAACATGAATGCAAATTTCTACAGAACTTGAGTGAAGGTTTTGAATAGGGATTTGCTTTGTCAGGGTCGGGAAGTGGGTTTACAGGGGATTGAAAAGGATTGGACTGGATTTAAATATGGGATGAAAAAACTACACATTGTTAAATTAAAAAGGTTTGAAATAAATAAAAAAGATTAAAAAGATTAGAAAGTATTAGAGAAGACTGAACATTTTTAATAAAGATTTCAAAACTTTAATGAATTGGAAAAATAGGGCGGAAGATTTTTTGACGTGAACATTTTTTTAAAGAATCATTTAAAAAGATAATTTACAGTTTAAAAAAATAAAGGATTGAAACAACAAAATATACAATTGAAAAACTTACATATTAAATAAATTTTAAAGGATTAAGGCGTTGATAGATTTGGAAAGCATTAGAAAGGATTGGAAAGGAGTAGAACAGATTGAGGAGTAGAAAGAATTGGAAATCAGTAGAAAGGATTGGAAAGGAGTAGAAAGGATTGTAAAGGAGTAGAACAGATTTAGGAGTAGAAAGGATTGGAAAGGAGTAGAAAGGATTGAAAAGGAGTAGAACAGATTGAGGAGTAGAAAGGATTGGAAAGGAGTAGAAAGGATTGTAAAGGAGTAGAACAGATTTAGGAGTAGAAAGAATTGGAAAGCAGTAGAAATGATTGGAAAGGAGTAGAACAGATTGAGGAGCAGAAAGAATTGGAAAGCAGTAGAAATGATTGTAAAGGAGTAGAACAGATTGAGGAGCAGAAAGAATTGGAAAGCAGTAGAAATGATTGGAAAGGAGTAGAACAGATTGAGGAGTTGATAGAATTGGAAAGCAGTAGATAGGATTAGAAAGGAGTAGAACAGATTAAGAAGTAGAAAGAATTGGAAAGCAGTAGAAAGGATTGGAAAGGAGTAAAAAGGATTAGAAAGGAGTAGAACAGATTAAGCAGTAGAAAGAATTGGAAAGGAGTAGAAAGGATTGGAATGGAGTAGAAAGGATTGAAAAGGAGTAGAAAGGATTGGAAAGGAGTAGAAAGGATTGGAAAGGAGTAGAAAGGATTGGAAAGGAGTAGAAAGGATTGGAATGGAGTAGTTTAATAGATTAAGGAACAATATTGCGGAACATGGAACGGTCGAATAAAATAAGGAACATATTATGGAGGAACATGGAACCGTTCATTAGAATTAGGGATAATATTGTGGATCATGGAACGGTTTAATATAATCAGGAACAACATGGTGGTTCATGGAACGGGTTAAAATGATAAAGAAAAGCATTGTGGATCATGGAAAGGTTTAATAAATAAGAAATAGAATGGTGGATCATAGAACGGTTTGATAAATAAGAAATAGTATGGTGGAACATGGAACGGTTTAATCAATAAGGAATAGTATAGCGGATCATGAAGCGGTTCAATATATGGGGAATATGAATAGTATGGGGAAGGGGATTGGAAATCATGGAATGGTACGTATGGGAAATCATAGAATGGTAAGGGAAATCGTGAAATGGAATGGGAAATCATGGAATGGTATGGTAAATGGAAATCATGGAATGGTATGAGAAATATGGAATGGTATGGGAAATCTGAAATGGTAAGGGAAATCATGGAATGGCATGAGAAATCATTAAATGCTAAGGAAAATTATGGAATGATATGAGAAATATGGAATGGTATGGGAAATCTGAAATGGTATGGAACATCATGAAATGGTATGGGAAATCATTAAATGGTAAGAAAAATCATGGAATGGTATGAGAAATCATTTAAATCTATAGGAAATCACAGAATAATATTGGAAATCATTGAATGTTATGGGAAATTATGGAATGGCAAGGGAAGAAATTAAACGGTATGAGAAATCATGGAACTGTAAGGGAAATCATGGAATGGTGAGAAATCATGGACTGTATGGGAAATCATAGAACAATGTGGAAATCATGAAACAGTGAAAGAAATCATAGATTGGTGTAGAAATCATGGAACAGGATTGAAAATAATGGAACGGTGTAAGAAAACATGGAACCGCGTGGGAAAACATGGAAATTTGTGAGTAAACATGGAACGTTTGATCTAAAAATCAATAAATGCGGGATTTCCCCCCCCCCCCCCATCATAGTCAGAGGGGCATGGACATTTTCAGCGAAATACATGCAGTATTATACGACGCGGAGAATTTACAAAGTTAGTTTATGTGACAGTGTCCCATGGTGTCCGTCCAAAAGCTGTGTTTGTCTGCAGTGTGTTTAAATAAAAATGCAAGGTTGATGGGTTTTAGCAACTATTAGTGTAGTGTGAGCATGCATGCCAGATGAATAAAGATAAAACAAACAAACAAACAGTTAGACAGGCACAGATATGCATATCTGAGGGAGGTCAAACCAGAGTGAGGATGGAAGATTTCTAAGCATGTAGGACTTTGAAAATCTACATCACGTAGATCTAAAGTGTTCCTGCAGTACCATTTTAGTTAACATTATCCTTTTCAAACCATTTTGGCTAACAATATCTCATGATCTGCAGATCAAAACGCGATCGTGTAAAAATAACTTTAAAAGTTTTTATAGACGCATAATTTAAGAAAAAATTAAATTAAAACATAGAAAGCACTTAATTTTTTGTTGTTGTTATGATCATGTGAATAAGCTGCGCTCCTGTCATATGTTAACCAGCTCAATTGTTTAGTGCTTAAGACGAAAACAAGAAATTGAAGTCCTTTTCAGCATATAAAAACAAGCAGTGCATTCTGCATTCGTTCAACAAATTCTCCTATAATTCAGCAACTTAGAGTCAAAATTATGGTTTTAATAATGAATTTCTGTAAACATTTCAAAACTAAGATTTTTTGTTCAAAATTATGACCATAATGTTATGGATTTATCACAAATTTTTAAAACCCAAATATTCTGTTCGTTATTTCAAACATGTTTATATTTTCAAACATAATGATTTTAATTTCAAACATTATGTTTATAATTACGAACATAATGTTTATAATTACAAACATAATGTTTATAATTACAAACATAATGTTTATAATTACGAACATAATGTTTATAGTTACAAACATAATGTTTATAACTACACAAACATTAAGTTATAATTACAAATATAATGTTTATAATTACAAACATAATTTTTATAATTACAAACATAATGTTTATAATTACAAACATGATGTTCGAAATTATGAATATAATGTTTATAGTTACAAACATATTGTTATAATTACAAACATAATATTCGAAATTATGAATATAATGTTTATAATTACAAATATAATGTTATAATTACAAACATAATGTTCGAAATTAGGAATATAAAATGTTCATAATTACAAACATAATGTTCGAAATTATGAATATAAAATGTTCATAATTACAAACATAATATTCGAAATTATGAATATAATGTTAATAATTACAAACGTAATGTTTATAATTTCAAACATAATGTTTATAATTACGAACATAATGTTTATAGTTACAAACATATTGTTCGAAATTATGAATATAATGTTTTTAATTACAAACACAATGTTTATAATTTCAAACATAATGTTAACTATTACAAACATAATGTTTATAATTTCAAGCATATTGTTTATAATTACGAACATAATGTTATAATTATAAACATAATGTTCGAAATTATGAACATAATGTTCGAAATTAGGAATATAATGTTTATGATTTCGAATTGTTTCATTAAGTTCGATAATACGAAAAGAATGTTAGATTGTCTTTCAATCGTGTACACGTAGACTGCACACTAGTGCTAAGAGAAGTATTACCAGACCAGGTCGACTTCAAAGTTTCACCACGCCTTGGCCTTTTATTTACCTCACCATGTCGAATATACTTTCTTGTAGCCCTAGACATTTACATTTTAGAACTACAAAGCACTTGTTTTTAGCTTTTGTATTAAGGAAGTATTTGGCAAAACTCTCATTTTTATTTTCGTGAAAGCTTGCAACCTTGAGAGAACTACAAGTCGAAGAAAAGGAAAGAGGGAAAAATGAAAGAATTGGCATGAAAGGAAAAGAAGAAGCACTATTATATGATATCATGATAAGATGTTTATGGGTTTTCCCAGATAAAATCTAGGATTAATCTACGCAAAGGTCTACAGCGACACACCATCTAAGGCCTTGACCATCGCACACACTGAGAGATGAATACATTTATGTGTAGAAATTTGTCTGTCTGTCTGTTTGTTTGTCTGTGTATTCACATTATACACGGCTATTAAGACAGAATAAAAGTTTTGTGGTGGTCATGTGTGCGAGGAAGCATTTTGTGGTAGGAACCATTTTGTGGTAAGAAATATTTTGTGGTAGGAAACATTTTGTGATAGAACACATTTTTGTGGTATAAAACATTTTGTTGTAGGAAACAATTTGTGGTAGGAAACATTTTGTGGTAGGAATAAAAGCTAAAAAAGTATATTAGAAAACGCATGGTAAGATAGTTCATGGCTGTATAAAACATTTTTGTGGTATAAAACATTTTGTTGTAGGAAACAATTTGTGGTAAGAAACATTTTGTGGTATGAAATATTTTGTGGTAGGAAATGTTTTGTGAAAGGAAACATTTTGAGGTAGAACACTTCTTATGGTGGAAAACTTTTTGTGGTAGGAAACGTTTTGTGGTAAGAAACATTTTGTGTTTGGAAACATTTTAACGTAGGAAAAATTTGTGTACAGAAACATTTTGTGGTAGGAAACATTTTGCCGTAGGAAACATTTGTGGAAGGAAACATTTTTGGTAGGAAACATTTTTTATGGTAGGAAACATTTTGTGGTAGGAATAAAAGCTAAAAAAGTATAATAGAAAACGCATGGTAAGATAGTTCATGGCTGTTTAAGGTTTATAAGCTTTAAAAGGAAAAATACAATTTCAGGGTGGGGACACTTTCTCGAGCCCCCCCTACACCATTTTATTTGCGCACCTAGATTAATTTATATATTTGTGGATGAAGGGAAGGATGAATTGAGGAATAAATAGATTTAAGGATACTACAACATAAAGGTCAAATAACAATACATGTAATCTAAAGATGAGGAAATTGAGAGCAATAGATAGATAGATAGATAAATACATAGATCGATCGATCGATAGATAGACAGATAGATAGATAGATAGATAGATAGATAGATAGATAGATAGATAGATAGATAGATAGATAGATAGATAGATAGATAGATAGATAGATAGATAGATAGACATGAATACACATAAACATAGAAGTCAAGAGAAGCTCCAATTATTTATAAAAGCTTCTTTTTGGTTACTTGTAAACTTGTAATTTGAAACAGGCTTGTTAAAATCAAAACTTAGATTGTTCATTGTATAAATATAATCGCCTACCATTGTACCATCTACCATCTTCCATCTACCATCTACCATCTACCATCTACCATCTACTATCTTCCATCTACTATCTACCATCTACCATCTACCATCTACTATCTACAATCTACTATCTTCAATCTACCATCATACCATCTACTATAAACCTCTCTGGACGTCCCTGACGAATTCCTAAACGATATTGATTGATAGCTGTTTGTAACAAGGCAGGAAGCAATCATTAGATATTACAAGGAGTTCTTCAGTTCATGTTTATAGGGTATACAGTACAAAGTACATAATACACGGTACTGAGAGTTAACAATGGTTTTAGGTAGAAATAAAAAATGGTGTCAAATTATATTATTAACGAATTTTTTAAAAAAAATTTATATTTTATTCAAAGTTTTCTTAAAAGTAAAATCTAATTTGTAAAATCAAAACTTAAAGTCGACTTGATTTTTAGATATTAAGTTTATATTAAGCCCCCCCCCCTCTCTTCTGCCCTGAAAAGGTTTAAAATGTAGAAGGTTAATAAAACAATAAGCTCACTTTTTCGGATAGCAAAAAGTATTTAGATATAAAAAATTTCGATTTTTGTAGATAAAAAATATTTTTGATTGGGGTTTCCTTGCGGATTTTTGGGGCAGAAAAAATAAAGGAATGTGTCAGAATTCATCACGTTTAAAGATAAAAACGTCGATATCTTACTCATTATTACTCAAAAAGAAGTTTAAAGGTACCATTATGAATCGGTCTGGCTACAATCTAAATGGAGGGTTAAATTACGTGTACAGTCCCTTTAACTCCTATAGATATTTCACCCCTGATTGCCTATTCTATATTGTATAATTACATAACAAGACACTGATCAATATCTTAATCACTTTAATCATCAATAATCAATTAGTAGGGGGCTCTGGAATGCCCTTTCTCAAAATTATGGGCCCTGAAGATAATTTTTCAAAATAAGATTGCAACCAAACTGTGCAACGATTTGCAATTGCAACTGAATATCTGTAAAATATTTTAAAATTCAAAATTTATTTTAAAGATTGTCCCAATAATCGTGTGTCGACTTCAAGATTTTTTGCTTGTTTAAATCAGCATTGTAATATCTAATTTTTGAATACATGACAAAGTTATATCTGCTATTGTATAATTTGACTAAATAGTATAGAAAGGTTGCTATTCTGCAAAATTGTGCTATATGTTTGAAATGAATAAATAGTGAATAGGAACCTAGCTATACAAAACTTGATACGGATTTCAAATAAATAGCCCATCAAACAAAAAATTTACGTACAGTGATTATATCAATACAATGAAGACGACTTTCGATTTAAATTTTGATTTTTATCAAGCTTTTAAACGCCTTGGATACAAATAAACATTAAAAAAGAGGAATTGTCGATTAAAAAGGCTTTTCTTTGATTACTTGTAATTCGAAGAAAGCTTGTAAACAATCGAAACTTAATAAAAAGTCGTCTTTATTGTATTGATATAATCAACTACGACTAACCAAAAAAAATCTTCATTTAATGGGTGAAAATGGGTTCTAAAGTTAAGGCTCACTGACATTAAAGTTCAACCATGGAGCTAGGAACTTCAGAATGGTGGATATCGAGATTAATGCTTAAGCCTTTCTTTTTTCTTAATCTCAAAACAAACCTTATCTTGTACTTGTATCCTGAAAAGTAAATGAAATTCAACCAATCAGAGTCGCGTATCAGAAGCCGGAAAATTTGAAATTTTGCGCGCCATTTAAGATTAATAGACAGAAATTGGAGGAATTTTCTTAATTTTGAAAAACCGGTTTTTGATTTATATCCAAAAAAGAGTGGATTAAGCAAGAAATTAAAAGTGTCTACATTGAAAATTCGGATTAAGCAGTTGGTATTAAAGGTATCCCATTCTAAAGTTCCCAGCTCTGGACCTTTAATTTACCATGCATCACCACAAATTCCTTTATTTATTGTGACACCCTTTATCTTTACAATAGTGTCATTAGGAACTCAAATATATATTTTGTAAATTCAGTTTTGCACTTTTTATAGACTTTTGCAACCTCAAGGTTATCTGCAGAATTCTAAATATGTTTTCGAGGTTTATAAAACCAAGAACTTTAACAACTAAACTTTGTAAACGTAATTGTAAGTGACAATCCAATCAAAAAGTGAATAAAATGATAAACATCATATTCCCTCAAATCATTGATTTGAAAAAAAGACTATTGTTCATTTTGGTGCTTATCAGGGATAAAATCCAAAATAAAAGTTGTCATTTTTAAATAAGAAAAAAAGAATAAACCTGAGTTTCTTTTTGTTCCTAATAATTATTAATGCCACTTTTTGAACTGAAATTACGTAACAATACTTTATCATGAAACTTAAAATAAAAATAAAGAGCCATTTTAAAAAGAGTCAGGGACTCGGGATAATTAAGAAATCATGTGTTTTAAGATAAAATAAAAAGAAATTTTAGAATAGAAATTTTGTAGTTCAAACCTTATTTTGAACATTTAACTTTTTGCCAAAAAATATCTTTACACTTCCCCCTTTTCAAAATAAGAAAATAACGTTATTATGACTAAAATATGTACATAGACTGAAAAATTTGGTTTAGGATTGTGTCCTTATCCTAAACCTTTTATAAAAACAGTTTTGGTCACCATTAAAACTTCAAGTAAATACACGTAGTTACACAGATTGACATAAGCTTAAAAACCTAAGCTTTAAATTTAGGCGAGGTCCGTCTTTTCCTATCTTCCCCCTCCCCCCAGCATACTAACACCCACACTTAAAAGAAAACCATGTAAAACTAGTTGAACAGAGAAATGTGCCTGAATATTCAAACCATATGTCCATCAGATTCTTTAACCTTCTCCTCCCTCTTTTTTGTAGATCTCCTTCAACCTTCTCCCCCTCCCTCATCCTACATGTTTCCTTCCATTCCTTCCAATATAATCTTTAACCTTCTCCCCCTCCCTCATCCTACATGCTTCCTTCCATTCCTTCCAATACAATCTATAACCTTCTCCCCCTCCCTCCTCCTACATGTTTCCTTCCATTCCTTCCAATATAATCTTTAACCTTTTCCTCCCTCTTTTTTGTAGATCTCCTTCAACCTTCTCCCCCTCCCTTATCCTACACGTTTCCTTCCATTCCTTCTAATATAATATGTAACCTTCTACCCCCCCTCTCTTCTCCTTTTTTAAGTATGCATTTCTTGTGAATTATCAATTTTCAGATAGAAGAACAAGAACAGCTTCATCATTTTCGATTGCAGACAATGGTTTATAGGATATTGTTGTGGATCTGATGTTTAAACATAAAGTCATGAGAGGACACTCCCTTTTAAAACTCAGTCATTTTTTTTTTGTTTTTTATTATTTCAAAATTCTTTTGCTTGATCTTGCATATCGTTATGAGAAACTATGAAGAAGGTTTGAATACCTTGGTTTGAAATATGAAAATACAAAATCAAGATTATGTCAGCAAGGAATCTAGACTGTTGAAGCAGAAGAGAGAACTAAGATGGGGAGAGTACAGAGTTTATTTTATGAAAATATAAAATCAAGATTATGTCAGCAAGGAATCTAGACTGTTGAAGCAGTAGAGAGAACTAAGATGGGGAGAGTACAGAGTTTATTTTATGAAAATATAAAATCAAGATTATGTCAGCAAGGAATCTAGACTGTTGAAGCAGTAGAGAGAACTAAGATGGGGAGAGTACAGAGTATATTTTATGAAAATGATGATTTATGAATAAGTATTCTTAGCAGAGACCCATTCCCAGCTTGCTTTGCTTGAATACAGGGGCAATTAAGCACCCCCCCCCCTCCAAATAAAAAACAAAAACATTATATCATTTCAAAATCTTTTAATAAAATCTAAATTAGATACAAAGAATGTGTATTGTGTGCATTCTAAATGAAAAGATGATTTTTTTAAATATCTATAAGTCAGAATTAATTTAACCAGAAATATTGTTTGAACATAGAAGGTTAGGAGGACCCCCTCACCCTCCTTTCTTTTATATTTGTGGAACTACACCCCTGTTTGTGTGTTGCCCCCCTGGGGATAGCCTGCACTGTCCCGTGTGCCCACATTCCATCCAAACCGTGTAGAGAATACCTAACATTCTACGGACCTCAGTTGTCACTGGTTCTCCGCACAAAGCACATCTCTCTGGTTAATTTTTTTAAATTTTAAAACACAACTACTACAGTTTTATTTGGTTGACATTTTAAGTGAATTAAACATGAAATGAACAAATAGTCTTGAAAACACATCAAACATTTTTTACGATACCTTTCCATTTACCGTTAAAGTTACCAGATAGAAAACTCATCCATTTTCTGACATTTTCTCGTGTCCGTGATATTATTGTGATCTAACTGTTCTTACCCAATCTGGGGTCTGAGAATACAAGAAACTAGGACTTGATATGGAAAGTGTGACTAATTCTGATTGTGAGGTTAAACATGTGTTATAGGTTTAACGAGGCGAAATCCTTGCTGTGCTCCAGCCCGAATTGACGAGAATATATTGACACTAACTCAGTGGGAATCCTCGAAATCAATTCTAATGATGAGTTTCCCACTCATCCTGTGAGTAAATCTCAACACAAGGACCAACTTTCCTTTCCATCTACCCTTATCTAAATATTGTCTCGATGAACGTGCGGCAAGATAAGGATTCTAAGTAAGCCTCCATTGTCGGACCTGACATCCACTTAGTACCGAACAATAATCTTGGAATGGACTGGATTAAGTCTAAAATCCCATGAGAGAGAGAGAGTCAAGATTAATCTAAGAATAGAAGTGGGATATTTGTTAGAATAATCTTGGTTGGAGAAAAGACGGTTGGATCTATACCCCGGAGCACATTCGTCCCAGCAGAGATCATCAATCTTAAGTGGATACGAGAGGAAAAGCAGTAGTAATCAGGACTAGGAGCAACATGTCCTGCTACCTACCTCTAGTTCAACGTTGGAGGAAACCTAAGAAGGAAACCAAAGTTGTTTCGCCAATTCCTGATCCCAGCCCTAAACCTAAACAATTCACGGATAACGCCCACGTACACGCCCTCCGAGACAGGAAGGGTGTAACATTGTCCCAAGGGGTGGGGGATTTCCCCCACGAAGTATTTCTAAACATCCGACATGATCATCCGACCCTTGGACTGGATGATGTTGCGTACCAACGGATCCACCTGGAGCACACTCATCAAACCAGAGATGAGAGAACGGACCCTGGAGTAGTTTCTCTCGGTCTCCCACTAGGCATTTCTTCTCTCAAACTCAGCTCCAAAGTGCGAAAAGTAAAAAACCGACGGACTAACGGACATGTCAGTGATGGAGATCTAGAGATACGGCGAGGTACTCGGTGTGTACCAGAACCTGCTGTGAGGCGTGGATCTCTCCCGAGAAAGGCCAAGATACCATCTGCATACACACAATACCACAGCAGCAGTAGACCCCTTTCTATAGATGCAGACGTCCTGCTAGGCAGATGCAATAAATCCTCAAGCTTACACGAATATCTCCCGCAGGATCAAACCCCCAACAAGGGGTCCCAGGGGGGATTCAGGGGGTCCACTGGAGGGGTTCATTGGGGGTCCAAACTAGCCCTTTTAACCTCACCCAGTCAGTTTATGGGAACAGAGGGAGAAAAGTCAAGCAGTGGAAATTCTTCTGGTAGTGATTTAACTTGGGATGGGACTCCACCCCCCGATTATGTTCACCCTGCCCTCCGTGGGCGTGGTCTTGTTGAAGTCGGTGTGGCTAGGGGACCACCACCAAAACATTTACTCCCTAAGAGGCTTAAACCAAGTCCTATGCAAAAAATGCACCCGTCAGTCGTTCTTACACCGGAGATTAAAAAAGGTAAGCAATTGAGGAATACAGGAATAGAAGGAATAGAAGAATAAAAGAATAGAAGAATAGTATGAATAGAGGAATAAAGGAATAGAGGAATAGAAGAATATAGGAATAGAAGAATGAAGGAATAGAGGAATAGAGGAATAGAGGAATAGAGAAATAGAAGGAATAGAGGAATAGTATAAATAGAGAAATAAAGTAATAGAGGAATAGAGGAAAAGAGGAATAGAGGAATAGAGAAATTGAGAAATAGAGGAATAGAGAAATAAAGGAATAGAAAAATCGAAGGAATAGAAGGAATAGAGGAATAGAGGAATAGAGAAATAAAGGAAAAGATGTATAGAGATATAGACAAGTATAGGAATTGAGATATATAGAAATAGAAGGAACGAGGATTAGAGAAATTGAGAATTATAGGAATAGATAAATAGATAAATAGAAGAATAAAAAAATAGAGAAAAATAGAAAAGGTGAAAGAGAGAAATAGAGAAATCGATTGAAACAGAAGACTTATTGATCAACACTTCTCCCAATGCCATAAACCTTTGATATTTCAAACTTATATTGTTTGATCTAATAGAAATCATAGTTTGAAATATCTAAGGTCTACGACATTGGATTACAAAGATATAGAGATTAGAAAATCAGAGTTTGTTGCAAAAACTCAACTCCTTTACTGCTTTTTTCTTACATCTGTCTGTTTGTGATTTTCTTCATTAAACCACGTGAAACAATTTTTTATTAAAAACTAATATTTGCGCCGCAAATTCTATTCTTAGTTAAGTTAAGGAAGTGAAAAATATTTCTAAATATTTACATGACGAGCATTCAGAAACCTAAAGATGTGTATTAGATGGTTGAGTTCATAATAGGCTTCGAATAGGTTAATTGTATGTATTGACGGATTGTTGGAGGAGTATATGATGTTGAATGGATGGGTATATATATGTATATAGATGTATGTATGGATGTATTGACGAATTGGGAGAGGGATAGCAGGAAGGTTATAGAATAGATCTATGTATACATATATTGTCTATACCATACAGTTGGGCTCATAAAACTGTGGAATAGGAAGACAACTATTAGATTAAAGTTATGATTTTAAATAGTCCAATTGTGAAGTGTTCACAGACACATTTCACGTAATGAATTGATTTTTAAGCCATTGTTAAAACTATTTGCTAAGTAAAATAAATAAATAAATAGTTATCAAGCATATATTTACAATGGTTAAAAACACAGTGCAAAATAACAGTTACAATCTATAGTTTATGTAGCAAATAATATTTTAAATTACTAGAAAACGTTGTTTACAATATGGTTTTTAAACACAGGTTTAAATGTATTACATAAATTAGGGAAATTAAAAAAGAGGATGTGATTTTAAATACATTAAAATTAAACAAGATTTCTTAAATTTCGTCTTCCTATTCCACAGTTTTATGGGTCTCACTACAACGAAACCAAAACTTTAGATCAAATATTTTTAATAAGCTACCCACTTGCTTATAAAAGTTAAGCACCACCATATTGTATGATATAACTATATATACTGGTTTAAAAGTAAGCCCCTCCCACTTCATTCTGGACAAAAGGTAGAAGTTTTGCGAAATTACTTGCACGACTTTGCGACATCGTAGCTTCTCTAGTATTCATGCTTTTATAATTACTTGCACGACTTTGCGACATCGTAGCTTCTCTAGTATTCATGTTTTTTATAATTACTTGCACGACTTTGCGACATCGTAGCTTCTCTAGTATTCATGCTTTTATAATTACTGGCACGACTTTGCGACATCGTAGCTTCTCTAGTATTTATGTTTTTTATAATTACTTGCACGACTTTGCGACATCGTAGCTTCTCTGGTATTCATGCTTTTATAATTACTGGCACGACTTTGCGACATCGTAGCTTCTCTAGTATTCATGTTTTTATAATTACTTGCACGACTTTGCGACATCGTAGCTTCTCTAGTATTCATGTTTTTTATAAAATTGCATTCAGAGATTCAAGTTTTATTATTCATAGCAATATATGGAAGAATAAGTTGATACAAAAATTATGCCAAACGATACTAAAATAAACTTTATTTTAATATTTTATCACTTGCGCATAACTTCTAGTCTAGCGTACTCTCCTTTGTATTTATCACATTGTACGCATTTGTGTGCGTAAAATCAAGGTCTATCTGGTGATGTTTAGGATCCTAAACTACTCCTTTAATCCTCTAAAATATCCTGGATTAAGCTTAAAGAAGGTTACAGTGCGTATTATCTATTCAAAGACAACCTTGCTTGCTCTATCATACTCTACCATACTTAATTTACCAATGGGTAAAATGTTCATTTTAAAAGATATATTACTAAAATCCCCCCCTTTCTTGGGGGAACTAGGGTAGGTTGCACCCCCCCCCCCCCTAGTTACCCCATCGTTCCAAGCGTGGTTTTAAGAAAATAATGAATTGTTTTAATCTTTTGCTCTAACTGAGCAAACTGTATGCAAATATAGCCATGCCTGATTTACAAGGGTACCTTTGAAACCTTAATTAGATCAAAAATGTAGAAGATAACGTCGTTTTTCGGAGTCGAAAAGTGTTTATATAGTGAATTTCGCCGTTGTTTCTTAAAAGCCAGAATGCGCAAATTCCTTTTGCAGAGAAACCACGAATAAAAATAAACAATCAAAATAAATAAAACATAGATATCTAATTCATACTTGATCAGACAAAGGATGCCGTTGTAAATGAGCCATCTTTGCATGCAGGGTCACTTGGAATCATACTTACAATCCCTTTATTGTCTTTTATTTTATTGGGGGGGTAGTTATACTAAAGTACTAAACAACCAAAATTGTCGCAAAACATTATTTTAAAATCCATTATACATTCAAGAATGGACATTATTGATTTCCAAGGTTTATTCTGTTTATCCATTAAGAATATTTCCACTATTCGTCCAAGTATTTGAACCGTTAATGGAGATTTTATGTTGTTGTAATGACACTAAAATTGCCTGAAATCCTGCATGGAGGACAAATAAAATGTATTTTACGATAATGCCAGGACTAAACGTTAACGTTAGCCTTGCTCATCTTCCAAAATATTTTTATATTGTCTATCTCTATATCTTTGAATAATGTTTAAAAATGAGCAGAATAACATTTAATATCCGTGAATAGCAGAAATATTTTTATATTGTCTTTCTCTATATCTTTGAATAATGTTAAAAAATTAGCAGAATAACATTTAAACAATGTTGAACAGAACATTTTCATTTTAAACCTTTGACATTTTTTATAGATTTTTTTAAGATAAAAAAAGATTGCTTATGCATGGCAAAACCATTAAAATATCTATCTATCTATCTGCAGTTTACCTGTTTATTTGTCATGTTTATTTACAATGCCCCACTAATCAAATAGAAAATTGATGCCAAATTTAGTTGAAGAGAGAAAACACCAATAACAATTAATTTGGTTGCATAGTCCTATTTAAACAGTGCCCCCCCCCCTCGTTTTAGTCACAATTACATGAATTCAATTTTTTGTTAATTTTTTTTGCAAATTAAAAGAGTTCTTTAAATAGCCCAATGATCGTCTGTAAAAAATAAACTAGTCTTACTGTTGTTTATAGATGAATAAACTATAGACTAAGGGTTATCTATGAAAATAAACCAAGCTAACGGTTGTGTATAGATGAATAAACTATAGACTAAGGGTTATCTATGAAAATAAACTAGTCTAACTGTTGTGTATAGATGAATAAACTATAGACTAAGGGTTATCTATGAAAATAAACTAGTCTAACTGTTGTGTATAGATGAATAAACTATAGACTAAGGGTTATCTATGAAAATAAACTAGTCTAACTGTTGTGTATAGATGAATAAACTATAGACTAAGGGTTATCTATGAAAATAAACTAGGCTAACGGTTGTCTCTGAAAAATAAACTTGTCTAAGGGTTGCCTATGAAAAATAAACTTGTCTAAGCGTTGTCTATGGAAAATAAACTAGTCTGAAGGTTGTCTATGAAAAATAAACTAGTCTAAGGGTTGTCTATGAAAAATAAACTTGTCTAAGGGTTGTCTATGAAACATAAACTTGTCTAAGGGTTGTCTATGAAAAATAAACTAGTCTAAGGGTTTTCTTTGAAAAATAAACTAGTCTCAGAGTTGTCTATGAAAAATAAACTAGTCTGAAGGTTGTCAAGGAAAAATAAACTAGTCTCAGTGTTGTCTATGAAAATTAAACTAGTCTCAGAGTTGTCTAAGAAAAAAAATCTAGTCTCAGAGTTGTCTATGAAAAATAAACTAATCTCAGAGTTGTCTATGAAAAATAACCTAGTCTAAGGTTTGTCTATGAAAAAAAAAACTTGTCTAAGGGTTGTCTATGAAAAATAAACTAATCTAAGGGTTGTCTATGAAAAATAAACTAGTCTAAGGGTTGTCTATGAAAAATAAAATTGTCTAAGGGTTATTTATGAAAAATAAACTAATCTAAGGGTTGTCTATGAAAAATAAACTTGTCTATGAAAACTAAACTTGTCTAAAGGTTGTCTATGAAAAATAAACTAGTCTAAGGTTTGTCTATGAAAAATAAACTATTCTAAGTTTTGTCTATGAAAAATAAACTAGTCTAAGGATTGTCTAAGAAAAATAAACTAGTCTAAGGTTTGGAGGTTTTCACCTTTATGAATATTTTAACCATTACACTGCAGGGGATCGAACCAGGGGTCTAGTCTAGGACCGGGGTATGGTGAGGTGAAGGGGGGGGGGGGCGAGTTGAAGAACGGATTCGTGAGAAAAATGACATTTCTCTTTTATTATTCATATGGTGTGGATTGTGCATTCCTTAGAAAAGATAAAATATCGAATTTTCCGAACCGACCTTTTTTTGTTCAATGTTGTTGCTGTCTAGAGGGGTGAAGTATATGTAAACTAAAATATAAAACGATTCTAAGAAAATATTAAAGAAACACAACCTAAAATAACTATTTTAAAACATTTTTTAACCTCTTTCTTTATTTTCAGTGATACTTTTCATTTCTTTTTTTCTATATTTTTATAAATCTATCGAAACTGATTTCTCCATATTTGAGAATTCTTGACAAAATTTGTAGAATTAAGTAATATTTACATTAAAGCTGTATTTACCTTGCCACCCTGCTATTTGAATAATCAAGGAGGGGAGGGGGGTATGGAAAATGGGGGAGAGGGGGGGAGGATGACCCCCAACAGTGAGAGGAATTCCATCCCTTACCATTCTAACACGTACAAACCAGGCCTGATTGATTTTGACACTTTCCACCCCTTTTCCCTTCCCCCCCTGCTACCCTTACTTTGTTCCCCCCCCCCTCTCCTTTATTCCTTCTCTCAATTGTTCCTTTAAACCACCGTTTTCTACTATTTTAAACTCTCTAACAAAAAGGCCAGAGCTTGGCTTCTGAACTACTCCTACTGGTTTCTAAAATAGTTTAATACAACACAAAACCTTGCAAATCAGGAATTCGTTTTTAAATTTTCCATTTTCTTTTTGTACACCTTGCTTTTTGTTTTCAAATTCGTTCATTTTCAACTTCCTGGCCATATTTATATTTTCATTTATAATATATATGTTATACAGTTAGATCTTATTAGGTTAATTTTTTTGTCGGTGCCTTGAAATTAAGAAAAACTAATGAATCTTTGATAGTTAGCTAGTTAGTTAGTTAGTTAGTTAGATAGATAGATAGATAGATAGATAGATAGATAGATAGATAGATAGATAGATAGATAGATAGTTTGATAGTTTGATAGATTTTCAGATAGGTACAAAAAATGGAATACAAAAATATCGGTGCTTAAATTTTCAGTAAACAAATTACAGGCCAACTTGTAAATTAAAAATAAAATTATAAAATGTGAAACACTTATTATTTTAAGAATAAAAGATATAAATCGTTCTCCTCTAACCCGGGGCACATTAGTTTCTAGGCCTTTGACCACCATGAAGAAAACTTAAATTAGATTTAGAAAATATAAAAATTGCTCCTTGCCGAATTTTTCTTACGTATTAATTCTTTATAAAAAATATCACTTTTTATTGTTATGGTTAAAATAAAGAAAGTTTAAACTATTAAAATACCGAAATATTTTAATTAAACTAAATAAACAATAAGAAAATTGACATTTCTTGTAGCAGTAGTTAGAGGGGCTTATACAATGTAAGTGACGGTATTGACAATTTTTAAAATATATGTTCAGTATTTCGAGGCCCCATGAATCATGATTATGTACTGCGTTTGAAGTAGATTGGTTTGAATTTTAAACACTAAAACCAATTCTTTTCTAATATTAAGTCGTGATAAGGCTTTCTAGGTTATATAGTTAGAAAAATAGAAAGACATAAATATATTTCAATGATAAGACCGGTTTTTCTCAAATATCTAAGATTAAACTATAGATTATAAAAGAATTCAGAAGCAGAACTTAAAAAATGTTCAAATAAAAAATAAGAGAAAAGATTAAAACAGGAAATAACCAGTTTGTTTACCTGGTTTATCTAAAATAAAGATTAAAAATATCTACTTCAATAAATTGCATTCCAAATAACATTTAAAATTGTTCCCGTTTATCATTATCATTTTTTAAATTAAACTGAATTAAAATTAGAATAAAACATAAATATTAATTTTGATAGATAAATATGAAACAACTTTGTATATATCGTCTATAACATATTATACAAATTGTACAATTTACTAATTCAAATTAAACATTTTCCTTTAACAATTATTTCTTAAAAAGAAGTGCAGACGTAATGACTCCCAATTAAATAGTTGCGTGTCTGATTAACAACGGTTTCATAACACCTTCATCTGTGCAACGATGCACGGGCAGTACGCGTAGTACATTTGAATTTCCGAGCCGGGTCAACCTTTCCGGTCCCAGTTTGTACTGTACTTAGCTCTATGGACAGGACTAGCAGGTGCAACAAGGTTGACGCGGTCAGAATTTTATGCTTCATACAGGTTCAATTTACTTTTACTAAAGGGGCAGAGGTGCGTGGATGAGATACATATTGCCCTTTTAATCTTAAAACAAGTTTGATTCTGTTCATTTCCTTTCTTCTCTCCGCCGCATAAATCCGCACGTTTAAAGAGAAGCCACAATTAAAAATTATAGATTTTCAGACAGAAAAAGAATATCTTCCTCATTTTTCTGAGATCGGTGCGGGTTAAACGGACTAATCGTTGAAAAGTAGAGTTACTTGAAATAACGTCAACAGTCTCTTTAAAACCATTGTTTCAAAGAAACACGTGTTCTCGGCATTTGCAGCTAGCGCGCTTTTGTAAATTACAAATATATAGATAATAGATAAGGAGAACTTCAATAAGATCAGGGGCGGATAAAGGATTTAAGTTAGGAGGGGCAAGATATTTTAGGAACAAAAAATTCATAATTAGGTACAAAAAATTGCGGCGCAGGCGAAATTTTTTTTTGACTTAAAAGACTCAAAAAGAGTCAAAATTAATGACTAAAGACTAAAAAACTAGATTTTCAACTTTTCACACATTATTGTTTATTAAGACAGATATTTTTCCTGTTTTGCACTAGGGTTTCTTTCCCTTAAGCATGCTATTGAGAAGCTATTCTGAAACAAGGAACAAAAAAATTCCAAATTCAGGGGCGGGATACGCCCCTCTATGCATCTGTCAGGGGGGGGGGCGAATGTACCCCGCCCCCCCCCTGTATCCGTGCCTGAATAATATCGATAGATAAACATTTATTAGTTCAAGAGTATTATATTAACAGCTTCTGGGATGAATCCTAGAAGAAGAAAATATTTCATTAATACGCTGAATTCAGCTGAGAACTGTTAAATGGATGTGGAAATTATCCGATCTCTCATTTGTTATAACATTCGAGATCTCCGGGATTCGACCATTAAGAGATCGTTACAAGATTCTTAAAAAGAGATGATAAGTTAATTTTATTTGGTCCATTAAAAAGTTATTAACTTTGTCCATTTTTCATAATCATAATATTTTAGAGCTGGAAAGATATCAGGAGGCAGAAGACGACATTACAACTGATGATGATGAGTTAACTCCTTCTCTTCCCATCAATCCTTCTCATGTACAGTACAAGAAACCCTCCAGAGCTTCCAGGATGTCTCGAGGCTCCCCTTTCGGAGGTTCGAGGCACACAACCCCTAGAGGGAGCGAGAAAATAAGAAAAAATATTACACCCTCTCCATTAGACTCAGGTAATGAAAAAAAGAAGAATAACCAGTGATAATCAGAAAACAACGGAATAAGAAGACGACATTATAAAAATACCTACGTGTGTTTGATGTGTAAAAACAAAAAGTTTTACACTTATTAAATCAGTTACTAAAACGGGTCTGCTCACACTGCACAATTGCTGTGTCTATGCTCATTGAATTTTTAATGTTATAACTTGATTCTAATAGTTGTCTTCCTATTTCAGACTTTTCTGATTATCGCTGCAAAAGAATGTTGACATGCAAGGTAGCTAATTTTAATGATTATTTTAGGTTATAAGACAATGGAACACAGTTATGATGGTGATAGTTCTGTGTCGTCTGACAGTCAAAATTTTAAACCAGCTGACGGTCAAACTATAACATCAGCTGATTTCCAAACCAAATCATCAGCTGAAATGCGGGAACTGCAATTAAGAACACCTTTGAGTAAAGATATGAGCCGGATATCCCGGCTATGTCCAGGGGTGAACCTACGGCCTCGACGAGGTGAAAGTGTACCTCCCTGTTATTTAAACCTTCTCTCTGACCGTCAGCTAGTTCACCTGCTTAGCTATCTTAACTCTCAGGTTAGCTTTTCACCTTTTTACACTTTAACCTAATTTTGAGAGATGAATTAAAAAACTTTTTAGTATGTAAAGCAACTTTTTGAAATAATGGTTAAAAAAAAAAATTTGTTAAAAAGCATCATTTTCAAGATTTTGTTTTAGACACTTCGAACAAAATCCGCGAACAATCTCTTTAAGTAAGAAAATATGATTTATGTACAGGATCTGGTTCGTGTAAGCAGTACATGTACCCGGCTGTATAAACTAGCGTGGAACATACACCTTTGGAAAACGATCAGGTTACTAGATTTTAACTAATTATGTTGCATAGATAGATTGCTGAGGTGCTAGGTACTTTCCCAAAGGCATTTTCCCAGAGGGCGACTTAACAAGTATCAATTTCCAAAGTGGCAACTTCCCAAATGTGCAATTTCCCAAGCGGCAACTTCCCAAAGGTGGCGCCGCAGGCTTCAATAGGGGCCGAGCGCTATGGCACGAATGGGCAAGGGGGCTGAGCGCTACGGCTAGAACAGACTTGGGAAATTGCCCGTTGGGAAATTTCCACATTTGGAAAGTTTCCACTTAGAAAAATACCCTTGGGAAGTTGCCGCTTGGGAAAATGCCTTTGGGAAAGTACCTAACATCATTTTTTAATGTATGGAATTCAGCAGGTTTCCGAAATTACTAATGTATTTAGTCTACGCAGAGAGGATTCTAACCATAAAAGGATCGAATTATGAGACTAAAAAGATTTAAGCTTGGCGGAGAAATTTTCCGATCATGAAAAATAACCTAATCAAATATTGTTAAATCGGCACAATTTTGAAGATCAATGTTTCTGAAAAATCATCAATTGAATTTCTAAAATTAATTTTTAAGAATAATTTGAAAAATAATTGGCTCCACATTATTCAGTTTAAAACAAATTGAATTCAAAACTATTTTATTTTTTAGTCTGGAAGAGGATGTTGATGTTGATAAAGCAGTGAGGAGTATACTCGTTAAACTAGTCTGGGGTAGTGGAGGACCATGGTCCCAAGGTGGTCCCTGGTCACCACAGGACCGGTCCCAAGGAGGTCCCTGGTCCCAACAGGACCGATCCCTCTTAGGGGCTCCATGTGTTGAGACGGTCCTGCTAGGAGGATGCCGGCAGTTGACCGATAGATCGCTGGCTCTGCTAGCTCGGAACTGTCCGCAGTTAGTTCATCTTGATCTTCAACGATGCAGGTAAACAAGAATCCAATCGTTGCATATTCCGAACCGGTACGAGATGAACCCAACGCGTTTTATGCCACAAATGTAGGATGATTAAATCCATGTGGGTTTAGTAGGCCACTTGAAAATAAGCACACAGTCCCTTCAATTTCTCCTGAGTTCCTGGAATCTCTGTACTTCAATCAATTGGAAACTATGTCTATCTAACCTCATCTATCCTACTATCTATCTATCTATCCTCATCTATCCTACTATCTGTCTATCTAACCTCATCTATCCAACTATCTATCTATCTAACCTCATCTATCCTACTATCTATCTATCTAACCTCATCTATCCTACTATCTATCCATCTAACCTTATCTATCCTACAATCTGTATATTTAACCTCATCTATCCTACTATCTATCTATCTATCTATCGTTCCATCTATTTATCTATTTGTCTGTCTGTCTGTCCGCGTGCATGTCTGACTGTCCTCTGTCTATCTGTCTGTCTGCCTGTGTGTCTGTCTTGGTGTCTGTCGGTCTGTTTTATAAAAATTATATTTTTAGAATATATATAGAATAATATTTAATATATATAGATCCCCTTTATTTTACGTATTTAGAAATGTGACGAACGGAGGATTGGTTGATCTTTTAAACCGTTGCAGTAGATTAGAGCACCTTGATATAACAGGTACAGTAGATTAGAGCACCTTGATATAACAGGTACAGTAGATTAGAGCACCTTGATATAACAGGTACAGTTCATCTTTTGCAAGTTCAGGAAACAATAAAAATTGTCAAAATATGAATGATAGGTGGACTAAACTAAAATTAATAATCTTAAAAATTAATTTAACTTTTTGTTAATTTCATTTTAATTTTTAAAAGAAATTTTTAAATTATTTAAAAATTTAGTTCATTTCTGACCATAACCCTTTCAATTTACAAAATGCTTAATTTGGCTCAAATTTTTGAAGTTAGGCGTGTGTACTCATCATGGCGTATATACTATATACAGGGGGCTTTTATTCTAAAAAATGCGAATTATGTAAAATATCACTTCAGATTAAAAATGTCTGATTTGAAAGCACATCTTTAATTTTTAGATAACGCTAGTGTACTGCACAATATAAAATCATAACTGTATATATGGAAGTTTTAAAGCAAGAATATTATTACTCTAAACTTCTGAAGAAATATGATGAAACGAACGTTTTATTTTCAAAGTCACTGGAATTCATCTTTATTTCTAAATAATTTCTAAATAATTTTATTGTTATAATAAAAGGGTTTGCCATTTTAAGGGAAAAGGAGGTAGGATAATACAGAGAGTTGTTGAGACCTGTCATTTATTGTGGATATATATAAATCCTTATAAAAATAGCCAAAAAAGTTACGAAAGTAAATTAAATTTATGCATTTTTTAGGATCTACTAAAGATATAACTTTAAAAAAAAAACTTCTAATTAGATTCTGTTATTTTGTTTATGCATGCATATCAACTCCAAACTTTTTTCGAGTTATCTACAGTTACACCCTAAATAAGCCATACATCGAAAAAATTCATCAAATGTTGTATTCTTCACTTTTTGATAATGGAATTTTGCAGATATTTAGTTTTTTAATTAAATGATTAAATGGAGCTCTTTAAAACTGTTCCAACATATTCATGGCTATTTATGTATTTTCGCAAATACTGAGATTTACGTAAAATAGTATAAAACTCATTGAAAAATTGTCAAGACGACATTTGATAAAATCTTTCGATGTATTTAATATTTAGGGTTTAACTGTATTTCTTTTGAACCCAGTGATAAGTCCCTTAACTGAAGTCCTCCTAGGTTGTCCCATGGTGTCTACCTTGAATCCAGGACGGCGTGTCCTTCTATCCTTGTCCTACCTGGACCTGTCCGAGTGTGTATCCCTGGACGATACAGGACTACAGATGATTGGGACGAGTTGTCCTAACCTGACCCATCTTTATCTCAGGAAATGCATAAATATAACAGGTAAATCAACTTTTTTTCATTATTCACGCAAAATGTATAGACGAAAATTCATGGAAAAAGGACCGCTCAAAGACATAAAATTTATGATATTCATAGTAATACAGTGGTACCCTGGAAAAGTTGAATATATGTCGTCTTTTGATAATTCGCAAATTTTTTAAAACTGTTGTTTATCGGGCAAACAATTAATGTAACTTTTTAAATAAAGTATCACCAAAGAGAATTAATAGAATATATATTAGAGGAAAATTTAGACAATCTCTCGGTATGAATTTTTTCAGTCCCTTTCAGCCTGAAAGGGAGTTCAAAGTGTACAAATCTTGTAAATGTTCACAAATTATATGCAGTAGAGTACATTAATACAGTATGTTCCCTAGACTATCCATTTCGATTTCGATTTTTTTAAAGCTGTTAAATAAACTTTATAAAATGAATTAGGTGAATAAAAAACATCATTTGATTTATAGTTATAACGGAAAATCATCGTTTGCAAAGTGAAAGGCATAGAGTCTATGTGAAATTATCATTGGTCAATTATGAAACCATAATTTGGTTTTCTTTTAATATTAATTTCAGATTTTCGATAAAATGATGTTCCAGGGCCCAAAAGGTTATATAACACAAATATGTGAAGTACACCTGCAGCATGGAAACAGTAAAACAAAATGGCCGTTTTACACTTTTTTCTAGTAAATTCCACTCTAATATATATTCTATTCTCTTTGAGTATCATTTAAAACTATGCCAAAACAGTTTCTTTAAGATGATAGAATATTAGAAATTTCCAGTTTTTTCCCCTCCCTGTAGTGCTAGGATTAGTTCGCGTAAGGATCGAATCCCTTGTTTTTTCAAGGTTTCACCCTGTGACAGTTTATAGCTGATTGTGCTTTAAAATGTCTCATTGTATAGTTTCTAACCTTTAATCCCATTTTATCCTTTATCCTTCAGGATTATTCAGCTAATTCAGGGGCGTGATTACTGTTTAGGATTTTTCCAGAAGGGGTGGTGGTGGGGTGGGGGGTTATAACAACATTTCTTTCCATGGGGAAGGGGGGGGCTTAGCACCCGTTTGGGCCTGAAACCCCATAAAACAACAGCTTTAAGTGACCTAGGAGCTGAGACCCATTAAGGTTGCACTGTGTACGCATCTGAGCTGCTCCTTGGCTGTCTGTTTTACTAAGATCTTCAGTTTCTACATTTTTCAATCAAAGGCACAACTTGCCAATTTGTGTGAGGGGGGGAGGTTATGGTGCTTTAAGGATCTTACAGCTTTTTGGAGCAAGGATGTAATGTTGGAGAACAAAAGAATTTTTTCAACCCTCCCCATCCCCTTGAATAGTTGCGCCTAAATTTCCTATTCTGTTTAAATCTAGGTGTGGTTCCCTGGAATTTGATTGAACAATGCCCCCAATCGTCTATCCCTTTATCCATCCTAGATATCGTCTATACCTTTATAAATCCTGATACGATCTTCTATCCCTTTATAAATTCTGATATCGTCTATCCCTTTATCCATCCTGGATATCGTCTATCATTTTGTAAATTCTGATATCGTCTATCCATCCATATACCGTCTATCCATCTATCCATCTCTCTATATACCGTATATCCATCCATCCATCTATCCACCTACCGTCTATCCAACCATCCACCTACCGTCTATCCATCCATCAACTATATTGAACTTGAATGTGTAAGGCTCGGCATCTTCAAGTCTGTAATTTTAAGATTTTATGACATTTTGACTGATTTGATAAACTGCACTGTCAAGGCCAATATTCAATAGACACAAATTATTTCTAGTTTTTTTTCATATCTTTCCGGTTCATCCGGGTTTACTTAAATTCACTTTATTGTACCGGCTGACAACATTATGTACCGGCTAATTAACTCTGAGACTGTGGCATATTAATGTGAAAAATGTGATTTTAAAATGTGATCACTTTTGATAAGTAATTACTGGAGAACCCGTTAAAGGATCGCACTATAGAAAAAAATGACTGGCAAAATAGTTAGAATACTTTATAATCTTTTCAGTGTGGTATTTTATTTTCTCCTTTTAACAATATTTCATCCCATATTTCGATCAACTACTACTGCCGTTCATAAGATAATTATAAATTCTCCTATTTTTCTTCAATTGACTAAATATCCCCTCACTATACCCCCCCCCCCGGGTCTATTAATCTTTGTAATTGTAATGAATATTTTTTAATCCAATCGTTCCTAATTTTATTTGATTGTAAAATTCTAGTTTTACTGCTCTCCACCCCCTAGTACTTGTTTGACAAGTATAATTAAATTCTATCTGATTTTTAATGGGAGTAGAGACGCAATTTCAATTTTTGAATAATTTAAAACGGTAGCCTTTAGATTTACAAATATGAGAGTGATAGAGATATTCTTATTTGTCTAGATTATAGATTATATACATAGAAATAGATTATTTTCAGTTGTGATTTCTCTATAAAAGTAACTTGCTTATTTATGCTTCATTAAACAATAAAGGAAATTAACAGAATCTTACTCTTTTTCAAATAGAAAAAAACGATATCTTCATTATTGTTAGACAGATAGGAGTTTTAAGAAAAGTACTGTTGTAAATCGGACATGTGAACTTCAAGTGAACTTAATTGAACTTTATGCAAATGGAATGTCACTTGAAATTACGCGTACAGTCCCTTTAAGTATTGTTGCATCAATATATCTTTATTTCGAATATTTACACACCAATACTTCAAACCGACAAGTTTAAAGGTGGGCCCCCGCCCTATACATCGAGATTATATATTTTAGGCCAGGCTCTAGTTGATAAAATATATATTTAGAATATTCTTTAAATAGACTGTACACGAACATTTAAAGCGACCCTTTATTTAAAGAGTGGCATGTCAGATTTTTAATGGTTCTCGATTAACCTCTGAATTGCAATGAGGAAGATATTTTCGTTTTTCCATCTTAAAATTTGTCGAATTCTAACAATTCACATAAAAGTCAGCACAAATATGCAAGATACTTTTATAGAGAACCCACAACTAAAAATAATCAATTTTGAGAGATCATCCTTGATCAGAAATAGATCTATAAATCTATAAATGTAGGACCGAGTCACTCGAAATCCCGTCTACTGTCCCTTTAATATTGAACACTCTATGAATCACGTCTACTGTCCCTTTAATATTAAACACTCTATGAATCCCGTCTACTGTCCCTTTAATATTAAACACTCTATGAATCACGTCTACTGTCCCTTTAATATTAAACACTCTATAAATCACGTCTACTGTCCCTTTAATATTAAACACTCTATGAATCACGTCTACTGTCCCTTTAATATTAAACACTCTATAAATCACGTCTACTCTCCCTTTAATATTAAACACCCTATAGATCACGTTAAGGTTTACACGATCAAAGTGGGACCAAAACCAGTCAAATGTGGACCCAATGTCCATGTGCCATATGGGGACCTCGTATATAATTTGACGATCAAACAGGGACATGGGGACCAAAATGGCCACTCGGTCATTTGGGTGTTTATTCGTAAAATACGGCGTTTATTTTGCGTTTATTTTACTATTTTCACGTATGACTGTCCCTTTAATATTAAACACTCAATGAATCACGTCTACTGTCCCTTTAATGTTAAACACTCTATGAATCACGTCTACTGTCCCTTTAATATTAAACACTCTATGAATCACGTCTACAGTCCCTTTAATATTAAACACTCTATGAATCGTGCAACTTTACAATAGTATTTCTTCAAATTATATATCTATCATTTTTCATCTACAAGCAGCAAATGTACTTGAATTATAGATTTTGCCATTTATCTTCACATTTTATGCTGATTAGATGCAAATAAAGAGAGATCAAAACTATTTTTACTGTTGTTTTTCAAAGGAATTGAGTCTTTGCCACAAACTTAAATTTTATAATCCCTATACCTTTGCAATCCAATATGGTAGACCATATATATTTCAAACTATGAATTCTGTTACATCAAAAAATCTGAGAAATATCAAAACTTTACGCCATTAGTTTGTGAAGATACGGGATTAGAAAATATGAGTTTGTGGTAAAGACTCAATTCCTTTAAAAGCATTTTATAGATTAAAAGTATTGTTAAAACAAGTTTTAACTAAACAAAATACTTTTTATTGTTCACTTCTAAAAAAGTTAAAAAACACTCCTCCCCTTTTTTTGTTTGTTTAATTGATTCCTTGTTCAGTGATCTATTATTTTCTAATGGCAAGACACAAACCAATCAATAAATCAACCTGTTAATTTATTTTGCTCTGGCTATAAAGTGGCAGAATCGGGGAACAAGATTTAAATATTTTAAATCATGGCGACAATCGCTCATAACGAAAAAAAATTTAATCTGTTAAATGTTTATTGTGCGTTCTCAGTGTTCGTCCTCATTTTTAGTCGCATCCTCATTTAAGTGTACCAAATAGGTTCTCTATTGCAATAAAAATATTGATGAATGGCCCCACTGCCAGCTGATATTAGGAAGACATGTTAAGTGGCCGATTTGTATTTTTTAGTGTTTTAAAATTTGTCTGTTTAGATACCGGAGTGCGAAGTATAGCTACCTATATCCCACAGCTCCGGGAGCTATCTCTCTCCGACTGCTCCGGTATCGGAGATGCAGGAATAGCTGAGCTATCTAGACTAGGTCCATCGCTACGGTATCTCTCTATCTGCAGGATAGGGCCATCAATGCAGTATTCGGATAAATCTACTGATTGTCAAGATGCTGGCCTCAGGTTGGAAACTATTTTTAAATATTTTTCAACATATTTCACATTTTTCCTCAATATTTTTTTTCCAGCGTTTTTTCTAATTGACATTTGATTGATAGGTTGGTTTTGAAGCATTGCTATAAATTACGGTATTTAAACTGCAGAGGAGGAACCATCATATCTGATTCTACACTACAGTACATAGCAGCTGTATGTACAAAACTTAGGTAAATTTTGTTAATTGTACATTGTACAACATATTTAAAAGGAACTGATAACGCTTATCATACTCCTAATATCTTTGCAAGTTCATATCTTACACCTTTACTATTTGAAATGCAGTAAAAGTTTAAAATGTTAAAAGCTTACATCATCAGGTTGCAAAGATAGTTTTAGGAAATTTGAAAGTAGAGATTGAGGCGAGTAATTATTGTTTTTTTTTTGTCAATATATTTTCATTTCAATTTAATATATTTTTCTGATACAAAAATGTTTCAATAATAAAGTTATTTTCTTCCCCTAGGTCGCTTGATGTTGGAAAATGCTCCATATCGGATACCGGTCTCCGATATTTGTCATCTAAACTTCCAAACCTCCGCAAACTCTCGCTACGAGGCTGCGAGGATGTCGGGGATGGTGGTGTGGCTGCTGTAGCTCGAGGCTGTAAATCTCTGATACATCTAAATATACAAGAGTGTGATATATCCAGTAATCTAGTTCGATCAATGCTCAACAATATGAACCATTGTTTCATCGAATATTCACCTTTTATTGAAGAATAAAAGTTTAGAAAGTTAAAAAAAACCTATTGTTAATTAAAAACGATTGCCTCAAAACTTTTAAAGCAACACAAACAAATTTGTTTTGTAAATAAAGATTTTTTTTTCTGTATTTGTTCAAATTTCGCACGACTATGATCCCTGAAGGGTTCGAAAATAAAGTCGCACTGTTCATTAAACCAAGACAACTGAATCCCTTTGAAAGCTTTATAAATAAAATATTAATAAAATGCACTATTATTGGAGCTATTGAAGTTCTAAAAGCCTGGCTGTGATGTAATTTGTTTGAATATTCTTGTTTATGGAATGTACGTGTAATTAAGAAATACAGTACTTTCAAATGTGCATCTGTACTTTTGTTACAAAAAAATATAATAATTAAAATATCAATAATTTTGCTGTTTTATAATGAATTAAATGGTCTTTTTTTCTACATTGTGTATTTTAATGAACTAAATTAGAGTTGTATTATAAGTAGAAAATAAAGTTTATTTACCATTTTTAATATCGGAATCATAAAATTCAATGATTTTTTACAATACAAGAAATAAATGTACAAAAAATTTTATTTTTAAAGCAACTTATTTCATCATAATATTGTCGGAAAAAAAGAAAAAAAACGTTCTTTATGAATTTGATCAAACATTGCAAACTGAAGGAGAAGGTCCAATTCATTGCAACATTACTGGAACTATTTTGTGATCCCGTAGATCATCATAGTTTTGATTTAACGCAGAGATAAGGGAAATAAATGAGTCTTTGTCACAAATTCAAATTTGTAATCTCTATATATTTGCAACATGATATTTCACACTTAGATTATTTGATCTAAGAAACCATAGCTTGAAATATCTGAGGTCTAAGTTATCGGGTTACAGAGATATATGGATTGGAAAATCAGAGTTTGAGGCAAAGACTCAATTCCATCATTTGGTTCCACACCAGAAATTCAAAACATTTTAGTTCTTCTCAATAGCTCTTCAATAGCTCTTCAATAGCTCTTCAATATCTCTTAAATAGCTCTTCAATAGCTCTTCAATATCTCTCCAATATCTATTCAATAGCGCTTCAATAGCTCTTCAATAGCTCCTCAACAGCTCTTCAATAACTCTTCAATAACTCTTCAATAGCTCTTCAATAGCTCATCAATAGCTCTTCAACAGCTCTTCAACAGCTCTTCATTAGCTCTTCAATATCTCTTCAATAGCTCTTCAATAGCTCTTCAATAGCTCTTCAATAGCTCTTCAATAGCTATTTAATAGCTCTTCAATCGCTCTTTAATTGCTCCTCAATAGCTCTTCAATAGCTCTTCAATAGCTCTTCAATAGCTCTTAAATAGCTCTTAAATAGCTCTTCAACAGATCTTCAGCAGGCCCGTAGCTAAGTATTTCTCAAAGGGGAGGGGGGGGGGTCCAAATGCTGGAAAGCAAATATGTACGTAATAAAGAGGCGCGTCGCAGATGAAACATTAATTTTACCTGAAAAACCTGAAAAAGAGTCAAAACTAATGACTTCAGACTAAAAACTTAGATTTTTAACTTTACGCATAAATGCTATTGAGAAGCATCAAAATAAAGAATCTGCCATAGGCTTACTGATACATTATAATTAAACTCTGATCAGACTAGATATTATGCAGAGAATAGAGTTAAACTATAAAAAATGTATAACTGAACATTTTTGCATCACGAATAGCAATTATTTATGTAAGGATGTAAATGCCTATTAAAGTTCAAGAAAAGCTCAAGCATGAAAATCTTCAGTTTTCCGCAAACTTAAATTCGAATTTGAGAAAATAAAATGTCTAAAACATTAAATTCGAATTTGAGAAAAACTCCCCTCACCGTGAACTAACGAGAGAGAGAAGCATTCGGTTTCTTTTATTTTAAATCAAACATGTTTTTGTCTATAACTCAACAGTCTTTAGACTTACAGATTTGTTTATTTTATACTTTTTCATTCATATGTATGTGCCAACAAAAAAGTATTTAAGTTAAAGGCTATAAAATTATGTAAAAGAAGTCATTTTGTGATCGAAATTCACAGTTTTCTGAAATATTGACAGAACCGTTAAATCCACGTGGGCCCTGCAAGCTTGAGGATGAGTACAAACCGCTTCTCCTAAATCTGGCCAAATATTTTATATAAAATTTCAATTTGTCTCCATATTGTTACTTTTAGCTGAAAAATTAAAATCATTAATCTAATAAAAGAAGGGAAAAGGATAAGCTTCTCAAAATTCAAAAAAAATATTATAAACCCCATCAATTCATAAGACAGGACATTTATTTCAGAAGGCACTCAAGTTTTCTTAAATTTTTTTGCCAATTTTCTCCTTCTTATTTCCTTTTTCTGTTTCCTTCTTTTTATTTTTTATTTTATTTTTTATTTTATTTTTATTGTCTCAGAAAATGTGCCCCTGCGCCCCCCCCCCCTCCGGGAGAAGGGAGAAAACATGGAAGATTTTAATACATGTATATAGAATTATAACTCTATTGGTAGCAAAGATGAAAGTGACAATTTAGTCCAAATTAGTCCGGAAAAATTATAATTTACAGTAAAATCAGTAAAATGATACTACAGCCTTGGAAAATATCTGGAACATTCTATAAACTCAAAAGAAATTTGCTGTAAACGTGTAAAACATATTTCTAAAATACATTCTCTACATAAAGAATGTTATTATGCTGATCGAATCACAGAGTATTTACTATAAGATTGTATGATTAGTTACTTACAATTTCCATGGCTTAAACCTCTAAGTTCTATATAATAACGACTAAGGATGTCCTAAATTCATGGCAAATTTCTATTTTCAATTATTATTTAATCAATTGTCCGAAATAAAAACACCGAAAAAATACCAAAATTAATTAAAGTTCTTTTGAAACAAAGTCGTGAGAAAAAATGTCACAAGAAATTTTATTCCGAATCTAAAAAAAAGTTTTGGATAAAAATTTTGTTAGTGTACACAACTCCATGGCTTTTTTCTCAGGACTTTTTTGGTCATGGAAATTAAGATTTTCCCCAAAATTTTTATGTGACTTTAATAAATGTTATGTCACCACCAAAATACATTGGAGGAGATATTTCATGGACCCCTTTTCGAACTTTACGCATATATATCAAAAAAGTTATCGTGTTTGTTGTTGACATGATATGACATGAGGTAACATCATAAGGTGGCATTGTAAGTTTTGAAATAACTCATAAGATATCTTTTTTATCCACTCTTTGTCATTTGTCAACTGTTAGAAATTAAATAAGATTTTCAAGTCGTCACCTAATAACTATGTTTATTGGGGCACCCTGTGTGGTTCACAAATATTAGAATTTACAAGAATCTGCAGTGTTTCCTTTAAATATAATAATCAAAACCCTTATTTTATTCTTTAATTAAAGACTAGCTTGGGAACCCAGCGTTGCCCAGATAACTCATAGTTACTCCCACCGTTTACCCGCGTTAGGTCTTAAATTATAATTTTATCTGTTTTTCCTTTCGGACAAAAAAATGAACAAACAGAAATTACTACTTTTTATATGCATACTAGCTTGGGAACCCAGCGTTGCCAGGGTTACTCATAGTTGCTCCCGCCGTTTCCCCGCACTTTTAGATTTTACCGGGAAACTAGATTTTGCTATTAAAGTTTATTCACTTAACTTTGACTTTTAAAAACCAAGCTAAGAACATTCCCGTGGTTCTCCCGAGGTCCCAAAATCAAAATTTGAGGCAAATCGGTTAACAAATAAACAAACATAAATTAATACTTTAGATATATATATACATATATATATATATATATGTATATTCAGATCTAATGAGACATGACATTTAATTCAAAAATTAAAGTGTTGTAAATATTTCTTTTTTGTAAATTTTTTATCTTTGTATAACAGTTGTTTTTTCTATTAAATGTCCTATCTTTTGAGAAATGTCTATGCAATGTCGTGTCTTGAAATAGCCTCTGTCTGAAATATATGATGTCTATCTTTGAAATGTCTTTCTGTAAGATGTCCCGCAACAACAAATACTTATTTTCAAAACCTCTGACCCAATTGCAATATAGTCCCTCCTATAACCTTTCAACTTTTTTCGACCACCCCTTTACCATTTTAGTCTTCCAAAAACTTTCTTCTCAAATTTTAACCATAAAAACACTAAGATCTCATAAAAAATTTTTTTTGGAAACCACGCAGATTTTTTATGTTTAAAAGGTCAACATTATAAGATGTGATGCATGATTTTATAGTTTTATTCGTGTGAGAACGAAAGATGATTTTTAAAATACGATCAAGGTTTGATCAAGGGTTAGATTATGGATTGATCTAAAGTTGATCAAGGGTTGATCTAAAGTTGGCAAAATGCCGCGAATCATGTCTAGGAAGCCGCTATTGTTCACCCTTTGCCCTTACAGGGGTCAATATTAAATTCAAAAACGAATTTATAGAACAATTAATATTATTTTAATAGAACATTATAAATCTTTTAAATTTTTTTATTCCCCATGCACTAACCACATTTCCCCATATGTTAGCATATTCCCCCCCTCACACTCCGCACACAGCGCCATGTCTTGAAATCCATGTAGTCATATCTGATTAGAGCAGAACCTACCAATAAAAATATGATCATAATATTAAAAAAATATAAACAATATAACAAATAAATATGACAAATATAACAAAGAAAAAGATTTTTGAGAAAAAAATTATTTTTGATTGTTTTTTTGATGGCTTCAAGCATTTTTAAGGGATGACTTCTTTATTCAGATCAGATAACTGCTTGACCTTGATATACAAGTCAGGCAGCTCTCAAACAGGTGATAGGGGCCTCAGCATCAATTAATAGGGACAAGGGGGGCTAAATTGCACATACGACTTAAAATAAAGTCAAATTGGTCGCCATATGATGAGCTTTCCTAGATGCCGGTTCCTTACTTCGCACAGGGTTACCCACTAAAAATAAGACTATAAAAAACTTATAGGTAAAACACAGATTTTTTTCTCTTTAGTCTTCCTTTATTCTTTTTTATTCCTTGTCCTTCCTTATCCTATTTTTTTATCCTTTCTTGTCCTGTCCTTCTTTATCCTATTTTGTCCTATACTTTCTTGTTCTGTCCTTCCTTTTCCTATTTTGTCCTGTCCTTCCTTATCTTTTTTTGTCCTATATCCTTTCTTGACCTGTCTTTCTTTATCCTATTTTGTCCTATACTTTCTTGTTCTGTCCTTCCTTTTCCTATTTTGTCCTTTACTTTCTTGTCCTGTCCTTCCTTATCTTATTTTGTCTAATCCTTTCTTGTCCTGTCCTTCTTTATCCTATTTTGTCTTATACTTTGTTATCCTGTCCTTCCTTATCCTATTTTGTCTTATACTTTCTTGTCCTGTCCTTCCGTATCCTATTTTGTCTTATACTTTCTTATCCTGTCCTTCCTTATCCTATTTTGTCTTATACTTTCTTGTCCTGTCCTTCTTTATCCTATTTTGTCTCATACTTTGTAATCCTGTCCTTCCTCATCCTATTTTGTCTTATACTTTCTTGTCCTGTCCTTCCTTATCCTATTTTGTCCTATGCTTTCTTGTCCTGTCCTGTTTAACATCAGCTAATAAACCTTGAGTCGCACAGGCATGTTAAGTGTCAAGCTGTGTGCATTGGACATTGCTTGTGTGGGGGGGTGGTCTACGTGCTGTCATCAAAAGGGAAGGGTATATCTATTACACATGAAGGTGGAAGGGGGGGGGGGGTCAAAGAAGAGATGGTATAGGTGCAATCTATAATTCAAGCATCTACGTGGTTAAAAGTTATTTACCAATCAATATTCTAGACATGCTTACTTTGGTAAACTTCCAGTATTGGAATGGGAGAGGGAATGAGGGAATGAGTTACTAAAATGACAAAATATACAAGTATATTGTGATTATATATATTTAAAGTAAAGTAATATTTGTTCGTCTGTCTGTTTTTTGGATGTCCGATCATAACTCATGATGAACCCCTTGACCGATTTATACCTCATTTTTTATTGAGTTGGGAAACTCGATGGAACCTCGGGAATGTTCTATAAGGTTAGTTTGAAAATTTTAAATTGAGTTGGTTGACTTTTATAGCGAAATATTGGTTTCCAGTCTAAGCTGGATTCCCAATCTTTATATCTAAAAAAGTATATAAAAAGAAGTAGAGATACAAAATACAAAATACAAAAAAAAAATTAACAACGTACTTACTTTACATTCATAAACACAATGTTTCATGCTTTTAGGCAATATTCAGATATGAATATATAACATTGTATATATAAATATTACTAGGCTTTTCGGGCGCTTCGCGTCAATTTCTATGTCAATTGTGAATATGTTCTCTTTGTGTACATTGTAAAACAAAAACAAAACAAAATTTAATTAAATTAATTTAATTAAAAAAATTCGTGGATTTTCAAAATTTTCAAAAATCGAATTTTGTTAGAGGCCATTTTTGGAAATTCGATCATACACAAACCTTCCCTAGGGTCACGTGAGGTCCCACAAAAAATTTGGACCCGATCGGTTCAGCCGTTTTGACGTGTATTGGATACAAACAGGCAAACAAACAGACAGACAAGCAAAGTATATATATACTAGGCTTTTAGGGCGCTTCGCGCCCATCTTCTATTTAAAATGTGAACATGTTCTTTTTGTTTACATTTTAAAACAAAGAAGAAAACTCCTTTGCGAATTTTTAAAAAAAAAATTCGCGGATTTTCAAGAATCTAATTTTTTTTTACAAAATTAAAAACCTTTAAATCACATTTTTTAAAATTTTTATCAATCATAAACCTTCCCTGTGGTCACGTGATGTTCCACAGAACACTTCGGACCCGATCGGTTTAGCCGTTTTGACGTTTATTGGATACAAACAAACAGACACCCAAACAGACAAACAGACAGACAAGCCAAATTTATATATAGATATAATATATATAGATAGATTTTACATCATGAACCTATATTTTATATATGTATAATTAATTTATGTATATAAATTTGCATGATGAATTTTAATAATTAATAAAAATTACCGAAACAATTACAGATCATCAAATGGAAAAAGGATGTAAAAGAAATAGAATTATTTCAGTTTCTAAACACGTTAGACTTTATACAGGACGTGTTATGGGTTTCGCTTTTTCGCAAAATTTCGCTATAATCTGTGAAAAACGGCAAAATTTTCGCAAAAAAATAAATGCGAATATTTCGGAGGAAAAAAATGCGGAAGGGAAATTATTAGGCTTTTAGAGCGCTTCGCGCCCATCTCTATTTCAATTGTGAACATGTTCTACAAAGCATAGTATTGTTCAAGTTAGAAGGATTATTTACCATTTACATCATATTCAAACTTGAAATTAAAGTTTTCTTTATCACTCTTTTCTCCTGTTATCAACTTTTTCAGTCCCATGAACTTAAACATGTCACATCATATTCTTATTTTATATAGCTCACTACAGCTTGTATAATCATTTTAATAATAGCTAATCCCTTAACATGTAAAACACAAACAAAATTATTATATAAAAAAATGTTTTATAAAAAACATGAAGAAAAGAACTTTTATTTTTTTAATTAAAAAAAGTAACCATTTACTTGGAATCGAAAAAGCAAAACTTAGTAAACATTTTAATGCTATGCATATGATATGAATAAAGCAATTTTGACAGTTTTCTAGAGGTTTGAAATTCTATCGGAGGGATTCAGATATTCTTCCTGGGGTTTGAAATTCCTCCGGAGGAATTAGGATATTCTTCCTGGGGTTATAAATTCCACCGCGAGGGCTTCAGATATTCTCCCTAGGGGTTTAAAATTCCACTGGAGGGATTCGGATATCCATCCAGTTCTTTAAATTCCACTGCAGGGATTCAGATATATACCCTTTTTTAAAATTCCTTCGGAGGGATTTAGATATCCTCCCTAGGGGTTTAAAATTCCACTGGAGGGATTCAGATATCCATCTATAGCCTATAGGAGTTTAAAATTTCATTGGAGGGATTTAGATATTCTTCCTGGGGGTTTGAAAATATTATTAAAATTCCACTGGAGGAATTCTGATATCCTTCCTGGGGCCGGTGGTTTAAAATATCACTGACAGGATTCAGATATTCTTCCTAGGGGTTTAAAATTCCACCGGAGGGATTCAGATATCTTTCCTAGGGGTTTCAAATTACACTGGAGGGACTCAGAAATCCTTCCTAGGGGTTTGAAATTTTACTGGAGGGATTCAGATATTCTTCCTGAGGGTTTTAAATTCCACTGGAGGGATTCACATATCCTTCCTAGGGGTTTAGAAATAAAATTTAAATTCCACTGGAGAGATTCAGATATCCTTCCTTGGGCCGGGGGTTTAAAATTCCACTAAATATCCCTCCAGTGGAATTTAAAAAAAACCTGGATATATATCTGAATCTCTCCATGAATTTTAACCCCCAGTAGTATATTTGAGAAGTATATCTAAATCTCTTCAGTGGAATTTAAAAAAAAACCCATGGATAGATGTCTGATCCCTCCAGTTGAATGATAAACCCATAGGAAAGATATCTGAATCCCTCCAGTGGAATTTTTAAAAAGTGTATATATCTGAATCCCTCCAATGGAATTTAAAGAACTGGATAGATATCCGAATCCCTATAGTGGAATTTTAAAAACTGGATAGATATCTGAATACCTCCAGTAGAATTTAAGAAAACTGGATATACAGGGTGTCCCACGAAACATGACAGTTGGTAAAAAGTTTAGAATGTCTTCCATAATTTGATAAGTTGTTTAATACTGCAAAGACAATAAGAAAAGTATATTCATATTATAGTAAAATTAACTTTAACGTAAAATATATTTGAGCAAAAGATTTTTTAAACGAAATAAACTGCAAACAGCCTTAAATATCTAATACAGTGTATGGAAGACGACATTCAAAACTATCTACCGCAACTGTCATGTTTCGTGGGACACCCTGCATGAATTCCTCCAGTGGAATTTTTATACTTCACCTGGAAGTATATCTGAATCTCTCCATTGGAATGTAAATCGTCCTACGTAAAGTTTCAAATTATAAATAGCGATTTTTCAAACCCCTCCAGTGAAAATGAAATCCCTCCGGTGCATCTCCATGGTTCTCCCAAATTTCTTTCTATTAAATTCTGCAATTTATAGAACGATTGGAATATTGTTCTCCCCACATCAGAAAGTTAGTAGGTCGGAAGTTCAGTATAGAGGATGTTGCGTATAGACGTTGCAACATTACCATATTGAGACAATAACAGTTTGAAATGTCGTCTTAGTTCAAAGTAAACTGTAAACGTCATGAATATCAACACTGAACAGCTGATTACTAAATAGAAATTGGATAAGTGCTGAATAGAATTGTGATTTGTGCAGGACCTGCAGGTGCTTACTGCTTGATAAACGTTTTACTATTAGCTTATTTAAGACCTGTTTTCATTTCTACATTTACAACGCTACTTATTAATTTCCCAGTTGCAGTACCCCTGTTGTATTTTTCAAAGAACAATTGTGATTAAAATAAGTTATTTTAACATATTAAATTGTAAATACTAAACTTGGATATGGACGAATGATCATTTTAATAAAATGTGGTAATTTCCTAGTATACGATTTTTGGACCCCCCCCCCCCCCCCGCCCCCCCCCCCTCCTATCAATTTTGTACATGGGTGTGACAGGAAGTTTCTTAACTTAACCTAACCCGTGGCCGCAGCGCTCGGCCCCCTAGCCCATCCTAGCCGCAGCGCTCGGCCCAGAAAGTGTCTTAACCTAACCTAACCCTAAATAACAAAAAAAGGGTCTGTCCTAGTATACGATTTTTGGACCCCCCCCAGCCCCCCCCCCCCCCTCCTATCAATTTTGTACATGACCATCAGGAAGTTGTCTTAACTAACCTAATCCGTGGCCGCAGCGCTCGGCCCAGAAAGTATCTTAACCTAACCTAACCCTAAATAACAAAAAAATAAATAATAATAAATTTGCTGAAAAATAAATGGTCATGTACAAAATTGATAGGAGGGGGGGGGGCCTGGGGGGGTCCAAAAATCGTATACTAGGACGGACCCTAAAATGTTATTTTTTCAGTTTCTTTTTACAGAGAAATGTGAGTTCTAGTATCGGAGAAAATAGACCAATTCAATAGATAGATACAGCATCCATAATACAGGCAGCTGCCTTAATTAAAATTAGGGCCTTTAACACTGCTACAGTCCACCTCTATATAGCGTGTACTGTAGATCTGTGCATGCACTGCTTAAACGCGTGTACTTTTGTTTAGAACACTGCACACTGCAGTGTACACTTCTATTGTACATTACACAACGTGTACAGTTGTTATGTACACCTAACAACACAGTGTATTAATGGATAAATTAGCGTTGATGTCTGGTGCTCTTTTCCTTGCTGCAGATATATTTGCAGTTACAAGCTTAGCAATGCCTGATTGGATTACAACAGAGGTTGGTGAATATAATGCGTTGTACAATATGCAGGGCTTTACGTTATGAACCCCCCCCTCAGGACATGTTTCTCGTAAACTAGATATGTATATTTTTTTTAAAAAGCTCTAGTATTTTATTCATATTGGCGCAATGTCATAGGTTTCTTTTAAAAAACCATAAACTTAATAACTTAAATATCTCTTTAATTGGCCGAAAAAGGGCCGTGTATAGATACATTTTTCCTATTGTAAAAAATGCCTATCTAACATAATTTTAGTCAAATGATGTATGAATTTTTGTTTCTTATCATTTTAAGAGCAATTTATATCATTTTACACTTTTTGTTGTTGTAAATTTTTACCCCTTGAGATTCCGTTGATTTGAATTTTGTATATTCAGGTTGGAGGAAGTACTCGGTTAGGGTTATTACAATCTTGTTTAACTGTTTACAACCGACCTTCGGTCTGCTATACTCCGGACCTATCAACAGAATGGTGGATTACACTCATATCCATTCTATCAGGTTAGAGCAGAGTAGTGGGGAAAAAATATCTAAAAGCGTGGGAAAAATTATCCAGTTTAAATTAGATTGAGAAATGATAAAATAAATATTGAATAGATTCAAATCCTTTACTTGAAAATAATTTCTTAAACGGGAAATTGGATTCAGATTCACCCAAACAAGAAAAGGTGTATGTTTTCTTGAAAAATCATTAATTTTCCCCCTTCCCTTTTGAAATTATTTTTCCCCCAGAAATTAGGTACAGCGTTACCCACAAAGGATGAGACTTCAGAGACGATTGTACACCTTTAGTTTTCTCTATAATATTTTCTAGGTTGTGGATGCATAACTACACCTTTAGTTCTGTTACCAGCTTCTCTTTAATATTTTCTAGGTTGTGGATGTATAACTACAACTCTAGTTCTGTTACTAGCTTCTCTATAATATTTTCTAGGTTGTGGATGTATAACTACACCTTTAGTTCTGTTACTAGCTTCTCTATAATATTTTCTAGGTTGTGGATGTATAACTACAACTCTAGTTCTGTTACTAGCTTCTCTATGGGGGGGAGCAACCGCCCTATACGCTAAATGGGTTGGATTCGCAGCAGGTTAATTATAATTATAGATTTTTTCACTCGCAAAAATATATTCATATTTAGATACTGTAGTTGATTTTTTTTCAAATAGATTTCACAAAAAAACTGTAAAAATAGGTCATTCTTGTAATTTAGAGTTAATAAAAGTCAAAACTTTCTCTGCATGTTCAAAATCAGAATATTTGTTGCTCATAAAACACTTTACTTAGATCAGACTTGTTTTCAAAACAATCATTATCTACTGGATAGGAACCTCCAAGGCTTATTTTATATCTAAGAGTTAAAATGGCAAATTCAAATGTTTTTTTTAATAAATATACTTAATAAAATTTGCAGGTTTTAGATGAAAATTAATTGATCAGTTGGGTCAGAAGACCTAACCCAAAAATGTTCTTGTAAAAACTATAAAAGTATAGATTTTATTAATTTAATTCTGATCTAAAAAATAAAACTATCAGAAATAAATTATATTCCAACGTGTTCAGTTATATTCTTCTGTATTGCTGCTGTAATGTTTCCTGTGGGGTTTGCTAATCAGGAAATTGGTGGCGCTCCTTACCAACTACCTAACTCGTATCAAGTAGGTTCATGCCTTTTATTCAGGCATATTTGCTTTAAATTTAAAGAACAATTTCCTAGAGTGTAAAATTTTAAGAAGCACCACCCCTTCCCCCCCTCTCCCCCTCGGGTTGAAAAAATTTGATTATCTGGGGATGCAAATTGTAAATTTAAGATTGGAAATCTAAAGGCAAGTTTTTTCATCCCTTTCAAAACTTTTTATCTAAAAATTTATTAATTTTCCCCATTTAAACGAGAAGGATGATTTTTCAAGAAAATATACCCCTTTGCAATTTTGTAATTAAAATAGTGTCCGACTTTTTAATTTTCTCAAATGTCTTACAATTCCTTCACATTTATGATTATATTTTTTTTTAAATTTAAAAAAATCTTTTAAGTCATTTGAAATAGAAATAAAGGATATATTTAGTCGATTTTTGTTACAGGTTGGAATCTCCTACATTTTCTTTGTTATGGCACTCTGGACAACTGTTATATCAGAACTGTTTGCGAGTAAAATATGTTTACCACATTTTTAAAAAAAGGAAAAAAGGAATTTCATTGTGAACTATTTCTGGTTTCCGATTTAGCAATGTAAAACAATGCTTAAGCTGTGATATTTTCTATAAAGTCACACTGTGACTTTACAATATACATAAAATGTTTAATGTAATGTAACGATCAAATTATTTGTAGCGATGAGAGAATCTAAAAACACTTGTTAGAAATCAGCTGTATTGCTTTGTTCCCTAAACATAGTGCTAAGATTTCTGAGTTTTATTTAATTTAAAATTCAGTTTTTAAAGAAAACGTTAAGTGGCTTTTCAGAAACTAAATTTAATGGCGAAAATACTCTCAATTCTTCATTCTTGATGTAATGATTGTAATTGGCTTATTATTTTATGTTCTTTGAATACATTGGATTTAGTAAAATATGTAAGAAAGTAGTAACATGAAGTTTTTGAGNGGGGGTCAAAATGTTGTAACACTTGGATAATTGAGTATTCTTGAAACATAACACATTATCGATTTTTTGTGATATGGGATTTTCAAAAGAAGAATTGATGTAAATAAGGGGTGATGGACGATGGTGTTATCCCGCTTTAAAATGTAAAAGGACAACACAAAACTATCTGCTCCACATGTAGCACATTTTAAAACTTTTTATAATTTATTTTGTACCTATATGATATATCTATTACTTTCAGATGTAAAAATGGCGTCGAAACTACAATCATTGACCACAGTTTGGCAGGAATGAAAATTTAGAATTGTACAGAAATTAATTGAAATAATAGACTGATATACAATTTTGTATAAGTCATTTTTATTTTGAAGGATGGAATTAAAATATCTCTTAAAGTCTGATTTAATTTGATTTGTAAGTTAATTCTAATTTTTTTATTTTCATTTTTTAAGACCTTGAAAATGTTCGAAAACACGATTAAAAAGAAATAATACATTACACCATTACAACAATACTCCTGTCTTTACATAAACAAAGTTGTTAAAATCGATTTTTTAATATCAACCTCCATGGAGAAGAAAAATGGGCTTAATAGTTATGGTTATCCAAATTTAATAACTGATAGGTTTAAAGTTGAGAAGTTTCTAAGTATTTATCTCTGTTCGGCAGGATTTCGATCTGACCGGCACACAGAAGCTGCTGGATGATCTTGCCGGTCAAATTACTGTCAGGTACAAACCCTCTTAAGATCAGTTTCTAAATTTTATACAATTTATTAGGTATGTCTGGTTTCTATGTTCCATGTCTATTACATCTTATTACTATTTATATTTAATTTACAAATATCTTTCAGAAAATCTAACAATACTCTCCTCTAAAAATAAATCTAGTTTTAGTTAAAATTATAGAAAGTTTTCTGAAGTAAACCAGTTTTTTTTAAATTCATATTTTTCGCATAAAATATGTAAAGTTAGTTTTCTCTTTCATTTAAAAAAACTTCTGAAACATCTCTACATCTTAATATGCATTATAAATATATACTTGGCTGATTAGATTAAATTAAAGACGCATAGTTAAGTTGCAAAATCATTAGAGTCGGGGCTTAAATTGTTTGTTTAAGGGACGGTAAGATAATTTCAAAGAACCCTCCATGCAAGGATTGCATTGCCCGATGTACATTGGTATTCTTGAAACCTTAATCTTAAAAAAATGTGTAAGCTACTATCAGTTTCCTGACTCGAAAATTATTTCATTCTGACAATTTCGCCATTACTTCTTATTAGCAAGAAATGCGCAAGTCACTTTCCCAGGGAAACCGCAAATGAAAATAAACAGTTTAATTCTAATCTCATATCTAATTCAGATTTAAGATACCAGTAATTAGGTATAAAGAAATAAACGATTATCAATCGATCAATCAATATATAATTCATACTTTCAAAGCTTTTAAGCGTTACTGTTGTAAATCGGTAATTTGCATCTTTCCATGGAGGTTCACTTGAAATTACGCTTACTCACAGTTCCTTAAAATGTTGTTTGTTCAATGTTCACAAAAAAAACCCTATTTTTAGAACTTTTCTTACACGTCACAGTAGAATGTGAACAAACACTCTCCTAGTTACAGTATACAACTAATATCATGCATACTAGTTCCCTTTCAGATACTTAGTGATTGATTAATTGATTTCAGTATTTTCTAATCTCTATCTTGATACAGACAGGATGAGAGCGATTTATCCCGGAAGGGTCTGATTGATATGATCCGGAGTTTCAAGAAGACAAACACCGAGGAAACCCGTCTTCTCATTGCTCCGCTTCTCAAGAGTTTTCAAAATGAAGTTGACAGCCTTTCAAAACGATCAAAGGAAAACAATATTAAAGTTATTCAAACATGTTTTATACTTCCCGATCCACAGGTAGGATCTTCCCATAAGTATTTGGGAGCCGGGGGGTGCCGGTGCCCTTGGGAGTTGGCCCTGAGGGTTCAGATCTAACCCTTATCTTATAATAAAGCTCTTCCCTCATATTCATATATTTCTGAAATATATTAAAATGTTTTTATTTGAAGGTGATTCTTCAAATATATTTGTATATATATATAGATATGTTAGCTATAGCTTGCCAAACGGCTGGACTAAATGGGCTAATTTTTTTAGGTAACCCATAAAATGTATTTTTTCAAAAAGTTTTTTTTCGTCCTTTCAAAGATCAATTTTTTTCAAGTGTTTCTAAAATTCCAGGGGTACCGCCGGGCACTTCAGACTAGTTTTAAATAATTAAAAAAATAAAATTTTGGAGTGACTTGCTTTTTTTATTACTATTACTAAAACAACCCGTCATTCGATGGAGTAAGGATATTGGATATATAGGAAAATTAATAGTAATTTGAATTTGGTATAACTTTAAATTCTTGGTAAGGCGGCAGAGAAAGCATTTTTCGACATTTATCAGAAATTTTGCGACATCGCCGACCCAGTCCCTACACTGGAGTTTTGCATGGAGTCAATGAAGGTAAAAAAGTAAAATTTATCATTTTGCAAAATCAAAACCTTTAATTATCTATTAAAATTTTCCTTGCAAGAAACAAATAGAATACAGATCTATGATCAGTTTTCTTGAAGAAATGGTAAAGAGTCTCTGATTCCGATCATTTTTGTGGTCCTTTCTTTATTTTTTTCTGTACAGTGTTTTTCAATATTCTTTGTACAATGTACATTGTACACTGTACACTTACAGTGTACAAAGACTGTATGTTTATAAAAAAGAATGGCTAATGACCCTTTGAACTTGGAAATACAAAACTCCAGGACCAGTATCAGGAACAATTTCTTCAGCTTGAGAATTCCAAGAAAATGGAACTCTATCCCACAAGAAGTTAAACAGTCGACTACAGTGAATATCTTCAAGAGAAGCTATGACAAATTCAGACAGTATCCGTGAGATGCTGATGCTAGATTACCAGTTACAAAGTCTATCAGAACCATCATCAGCAACTCCAAGTCTTTAAAGACATCCTCATTATAACTCTACATGGGTTCCTGAGGATTATTCAACAATAAACAATAAAAAGAGCAAATAAAATCATTCATTTTTGTGACTTGCGTCGGAACAATTTTATAGATTTTTTAACATTTTCAGGGTTTGCATAAGGTTCAGGATCTGGAGATAGAGAACGGTCAGCTTCGTGAGACCTTAAACCTGACCAGCCTTGAGGTCACCAGGCTTAAGATGAAGGAGAAAGAGCTCGAACAGCTTCAGGTCAGCGAAGTTGTAGGGGTGTATAATTTGTTGGAAAATATTTAAAATGTAAAATCATTTAAGTAATAAAAGAGTGTTTTTATATCTGAATTTTTGAGTTAAAAAAAGTAAAAAATGGTAAAGTGTTACTTTATTTCTTTTATGTTTTCAAATCTTCCTAATTTATTCTTTGAATAAGGTAATTGTACTAGATCCTAGATCTTCAATATCGCCCCCCTCGCCCTTTTTACAAATTACATCTGTCTTTAAATTTCCTGCAGATACTGTATTACACTTATTAAACAATAATCGTCTATCCAATATGAAAATGATTAGGAAAAGATGGAAGAGATGGAGAAGGATACGGAGAGAAACATGGAAACAAAGGTTGAAAAGTTCAAGGAGAAGATAAATATAGAATTTAACGAGAAAATAAAGGTAATTTTTATTTCATTTACCCCCCCCCCCCCCCCC
>NW_019396953.1:293630-308893 GCF_000591075.1 Eurytemora carolleeae | reverse complement strand
GGGGGGGGGGGGACAGATCAATTTTGACGAAAGCAAAACAAACGTTGATTTATCATTAATGAAATTGTTCTCTTTCGATAATCTTCTCTATTGAATCAGCTGATTGAAGAAGAACAGCTGATGTATCAGAACAAGATGGCGGATGCTGAAAATAAATCAAGAAATGCATTTTTACAACTAGAAGAAGCTCAGGAGAGTTTTAATCATGATTAAACGATATAAATTTGAGTTCTTGATTGATATACGATTTTTACGTAATTTTAATCTATAGGGTGTCATGTCTGATTTACAACTGTAGCCTTCTAATCATTATCTTAATAACAATGAGGAAGATTTCGTCGTTTACTATCTTTAAAACATGTTGATTTCTGACAATATCTTTCATAGTTTCTCATTCATCTTGAATTGACAAATGTAAGGTAGAAGGGGTATTTTATTATTTTCTACAAAAAAAAAATATCAAGATTTCTGGAAGATAAAGAAAGACGACCTGTTAATCGTTAAAAAGTGATTAATGCGCTCCCGTCAATATTTAAGAATCTGGAAAATGTACACTTTACAGTGTATATCGACTTGAATTAAAAACTTTATTAACAGGCGGAACTATACGAATTGAAATATAAACAAGATAACACGGTAAGTAATTTTTAAACAAAACAGATAAAAAATAGTAAAAAATATCGTAAACTCAAAATTACAAACTTCTTAGGGATATTATTCTTTTATTTGTTGTAGAGAAGTGCCCTTTCCGATGAGATGGAGATGTTGCTTACAGATGTGGAGAGAGCGAATCAGGTAGAAAAAGCAACACAAGAAAATGGACACGACTTTAATCCTTGCGCATTTCTAAGAGACAATTGGATTGTTCATTCATGTTTTAATTTCTCCTTTTCCAAGTTCTGTTACTGCTTTTGGTCTTTTTTCTAAAATGTGATCAGGACAAAATTACCATTTTATTCGTCAATTTGAATTATAGAAGACAAGAAGTGTTTCATGTGAACGAAAATAAATTAAAGAGCAAGTTTGACGTGTCATAGCATAATTTAATCTTAAGCATTTTTATTTGGAACAGAAATTTAATTTTTTTAAATCCCAAACTCTCTAAATCTAAATGTTGTAAGAGGGCTGCAGCAGCTGAGCGTGAAGTATTGACCCTGCAAGAGAGGTTGGAAGGGTTCAGGATAGAGTCCAACAGCGCCGAGGTCGAGTCCGTGGATTCGGTGAATGATAAGGTAGTGTTAACCAAAGGAGTCTTCTTACCTCCAAATTTGTTATTTCCAAGTTGAGAAAATATAAAACATTTTGCCAGAGGTAGATTTGAATGGTAGGTAGATTTAACTGGTTCAACTAGTTCTCCTGTTCCTTTTCTAGCCGACTCAACTTGAACTACTTAAACAAAAATGTTGTGGCATGAAATAAGCCAATTTGAAAAAGAAGTAAATTCAGAATAAAAGTTTTACATACCCAAGAAAGAAAGTTACATTGAGTTTTGTATTGAGATGGTTTTTACTTTTACCTCGATCTGTAATATCCATATTTAATAATTTCATTTATTTGATTAAACTTAACTAAAACTAATCTTGTCCCTTAATAGCCTGACTTCAGACTGAATACAGTTAAAGAAACAATACAAAGTACCAATCAAATTAAGAAAGAATTATTATTTCCAAATGTACAATCTTGTCTAATTGTTTAGGATAGTTGGATACAACTAGCTGCTAAGGAAAGAGAGGTTAGTCAGCTTGTTGAAGACCTACAACGAACTAACAAGACACTGACCGACGTTGAGACCAAATATACAAGTAAGTTCTGAACAGTGTTTAGGATCCATTTAATTTTTATGCGGATCCGGATTCTGGATCCGTCCTGTAAAAAATATATCCAGTGTTCATAATATTTCTTTAAGTTTTGCTTATCTCTTTTGACAAAAACAAATAAAAAAGATATATTTTTTAATACTTGTAAACAAAAGTTACAATCAGCTTGTTTCCCCCGAAAATTTCATAAACTCCGATCACCATGAACCCGGAAAGAGTTGAGTTCTGGGGTCAAACATAATGAATAGCGAGAATTGGATCAACTCAAGGATGTAAGGCAAGGAAAGTTATTTCAGATGTGTACACATCTCTGAGCGCTAATGTAAACACAAGACGGATGTCGAAGCTTGACATGGGATCCATCTTTCACAAAAAAAATCAATGAAATATTCTGATCATAGGAAACTATTATGTGAATTATCAAAATTATCAAAATTTAATGCTTTTAACCTCCTCGGATACTAAACGAACACTGATGCATCTAATATTGTTTACAAATTCCGCCCAGAGAGAACTGGTTTCAATGTACACAGAGTATACACAACCGCAATTGACTTTCCTTGCATTACACCCTTGGATCAACTGCTCCCCCCCTCTCTGCAAATAATTTTTTTCCCTAAAAGGTGTATTTTCGCTGAATTGCGGGAATTAATGAAATATTAGAGTAAAGGTATCAAAGGATAAAAAAACTATTTTTCATTCCTAACCCCCCCCCCCCCCGGGGGGGATTTTTGGGGGGAGGGGGGGGGGGTGAGTGGTTTTTGTCACAATACTCTTAAAATGCATTTGCTTGTGTTTCATGGTGAGAATGGACAAAATAAATATATTCTGATAATCTTTTCATTTACAAACATTTTATCAAATGTAGCTTACATTGATTTATATTGATTTTAATTTATAATTACTTTTCCCGTTCATATATTTATCCTTGAATGGATCCTGTAATCCTGCAATATATTTAGATGTCGTCTTTGTTATAGCGAGCTATTTCGGAAGATAAACATATATTTTATAGCAAAAGCACAAGAAAGCACAACGGTTTCGTGATAATATCTAAATATATAAATAGATTCAAACAGCCATATAGAAAAGATTTAGCGGCACCAGCAGCACGCAAAAACCTTGATTTAGTCTGAGTAGCTTGTTGAAAAATCCTATTTAAAGAGTTTTCAATGAAATAGCGGGTTTTCGGTCGAAATTCTCAACTAAAACATAACATTTGAACAACTTAGAGACTTCTCTCAAAAATGAATGCTTAAGCAGCCAAGCGTTATTTGACATAAATAAGAGGTTTATGGAATTAATTCATTTTGGCTAACCCCACCTTAATACCCAACTGTACCCCCCCCCCCATTTTGTGATTTTTAAAATCATTAACCCCTGAACTCGGACCCCTGATTAGGTAAGGTGAATGAGCTGGAGTGCAGGCTGGGGGTGCTGGAGACAGAGAAAATTGAGCTGCAGGACAGATTAGAGAAACAGAAGGATTATCATCAAATAAAGAAGGTAAATCTAGGCCTTGGAGGCTGAAACTTTCGGTTTTGGTCGCGCTTAGCGACTTCGACTTTACTCGATATACACTACAGAGGGCAAACTTTACTCGATATACACTACAGAGGGCAAACTTTAATTTAAAGTATAATTCCGGGGTCATACACTATAGACAGGGTTACCCACAAATGATGAGACTGTAAAGACGACTTGAAATTTTAAAAATATGACGATTCCAAGGTTAAATTAAGTCTTCTGTCACTGATAAAATCCTGGCTGAATAAATTAATTGGCAAATAAAGACACACTTTTACAGCTGCGGGGAATCATGAAAATATAAGGAAACAGACGATAAAATTTCGTATAGTCGTCTCTGTAGTCTCATCCTTTGTGAGAAACCGAATAAGCGTGTTAATAAGATTTTACATACAAAAGTTTTGACCTCAGTCCTGCAGTTCCCACCGATACAATTTTGTTTATTTAGGATCTTGGAATCTTAAAAACCCTGGAGTTTTCTAACCAAGATAATTCAGTAGAAAAAATGGAGGTAATGTAGATTGTACATATATTATAAAATGTCAATTTAAACGTTATCAGGTTCTATAAATCCATTTAACCTTCATCAGACAAGAAGTTTTCATGTTTTATTATCTTATTAACTCCCTGAATACTAACTCTTTGAAGTGAATACTAATATTATCCCTCTATAGGATATTAGACCCCTAGAAATTCTAATACTGGAGCAGAGTAAGGTTTTATTATCTGTGAACTCCTTGAATACTAATATTGTCCCTCTAGAGGATAATAGACCCCTAGAAATCTAATCTAATATACCCCTAGAAGTTCTAATAATGGAGCAGAGTAAAGTTTTATTATCTGTGAACTCCTTGCATACTAATATTGTTCCTAGAGAGGATAATAGACCCCTAGAAGTTCAAATACTGGAGCAGAGTAACTCTATTATCTGTGAACTCCTTGAATACTAATATTATCTCTCTGTAGGATAATAAACCCCTAGAGGTTCTAATCCTTGAGCGGAGTAAGGTTCTATTATCTGTGAACTCTTTGAATATTAATATTATCTCTCTGTAGGATAATAGACCCCTAGAGGTTCTAATCCTGGAGCGGAGTAAGTTTCTATTATCTAGGAACTCTTTGAATACTAATATTATCTCTTTGTAGGATAATAGACCCCTAGAGGTTCTAATCCTGGAGAGGAGTAAGATTCTATTATCTAGGAACTCTTTGAATATTAATATTATCTCTCTGTAGGATAATAGACCCCTAGAGGTTCTAATCCTGGAGAGGAGTAAGATTCTATTATCTAGGAACTCTTTGAATATTAATATTATCTCTCTGTAGGATAATAGACCCCTAGAGGTTCTAATCCTGGAGCGGAGTAAGGTTCTTCAATCTGAGAATTCAATCCTCAGATTAGACAGGGAAAGAATAGCTCGGGAATTACAGGTAAATTCCCAGGATATACATTAAAGGGAGTGTTCGGGAAAATAAATGGAGTTTTTTATCGAACCAGAATAAAGATTTGATTAGATGTGTACTAAATTTATTTTTATAAGATGTTTCTGTTCAGAGAATTTGAAAAACAGAAACATCGGTTTGAAGTAAAATATTACCAACTCCGTCAACTTTTAACTGTGAATCTTGAGCACTTCCTTTGAAATTTGTTGATTTTTTCTTTCTTGTGAAACTAAAGAAGTATTTTTATATTACATACGGTGGTTGGCGATTATATGAATATAATGAAGACGACTTTTTATTCAAGTTTTAAATGTTAACAAGCTTTTTTCGAATTATACGTTTACAGTTAATTAAAGAGACGCTTTTTTTATTTGACAGCTTCTTTTTGTTTCCATGTTTTTGTGTATCCATGCTGTTTGAAAGCTTGATATAAATCAAAATTGAAATCGAAAGTCATCTTCATTTTATTGATATATTATCCTTTAAATACGGCCTGAGCTGAAAACTTTAGAATGAGATATCCTTAATCCCGATTACTTAATCTGAGTATCCAATGTACACACTTTTGATTTTATTCTTAAACCGTTCTTTCTTGGATATAGTAGAGAAAAAATAAAACCCGCGTTTTTTTGATTTAGAGAGTCCCTCCCGTTTCTGTATATAATCTTAAATGGTGCGCAAAATTTCAAATTTATCGGCTTCATATACGCGACTCTGATTGGTTGGAATTCATACACTTTTCAGGATACCAGTACAAGATTAGGTTAGTCTCGATATTAAGAAAAAGAGAGAATCAAGCAATAATCTCAATATCCACCATTCTAAAGTTTTCAGCTCTGGTGTCTTAGGGGCCTTCTGCACAAAATTTAAACTTTACAAATAAGAAAAAACTTTTGCTTGATAATAAAAGAAAAAATTGTAATATATTAGTTTTACCACCACAATCTTATTTTTTTCTCTTGTTAAGGATTTAAAATCTGAACTTGATGCTCGTAGTGCACAGTGCAGTAAACAGACAGATCTTATAGCACAGCTAGAGGATCATGTAGAACAGTTACAGACAATCAGTACACCGTACAGGTAGTGTACAGACAATCAGAACACCGTCCAGGTAGTGTTCAGACAATCAGAACACCGTACAGGTAGTGTACAGACAATCAGAACACCGTACAGGTAGTGTACAGACAATCAGAACACCGTACAGGTAGTGTACAGACAATCAGTACACCGTACACGTAGTGTACAGACAATCAGTACACCGTACAGGTAGTGTAAAGACAATCAGAACACCGTACAGGTAGTGTACAGACAATCATAACACCATCCAGGTAGTGTACAGACAATCAGAACACCGTGCAGGTAGTGTACAGACAATCGGTACACCGTACAGGTAGTGTACAAACAATCAGTACACCGTACAGGTAGTGTACAGACAATCAGTACACCGTACAGGTAGTGTACAGACAATCAGTACACCGTACAGGTAGTGTACAGACAATCAGTACACCGTAAAGGTAGTGTACAAACATCAGTACACCGTAAAGGTAGTTTACAGACAATCAGTACACCGTACAGATAGTGTACAGCCAATCAGAACATCGTACAGGTAGTGCAAGACAATCAGTACACTGTACAGGAGTGTACAGACAATCGGTACACCGTACAGTTAGTGTACAGATAATCAGTAAACCGTACATATAGTGTACAAACAATCTGTGCACTGTACAGGCAATGTACAGAAGTACATATTACAGATAGTGTAAAGACTAATCTGTAAACTGTATTTACATGTAGGATAATAATGTTTAGGATAGAATACAGAGATTTTATGACAAGGTTCAGCTACATTTTGCCTAGTTCGGTTTTGCCTGTTTGATAAAAAGCGTAGGCATAAAAACATGCTTTTTCGTTACCTAGGCAAAATGTTACTAGGCAAACTTGGAACTAGGCAAATTGTGACTAGGCAAAATGTAGCTGAGCCAAAACTAATGTTTAAGAGAGGAGGCGGAGGGCAGATCCTCGTCTGATATGCTGGCGGAGGTTCTACAGGATTCTGGAGATGAAACTTTCTTTAAAGAATCCAGTCTCAGCCCTGTGCCTGGCACTCCAGGTAAACAGGGTTTCTTCGAACGAGTCCACCCTTCCAGGGAGCGGGGGGGGGGGGGAAAGGAATTTGTTTTCTCCAGTAAATTTAGATTCATTATTTTTTAATTGAAAAGTTTTGATAATATATATAAAGTAGTCAAATTACAATATACTTATTTTTTAGAGGCTGGAACACTCTTGGGTATTGTGCAGGCACAGCGGGAACGATTACGTGCCGCCAACGAGGAACTGGAACTTAATAATGAACAACAGCGTTCCCAACTTCACGCAATCCAGGTAGTTATGATATTTTTATGCAAATATTTTTTACAAAAAATGTTGATTTACAGACGACTGAAAGATCTTTGACTGTGTTTAAGAAAAGAATGCTGAACAATATGGTCTACTTTTTCTGTACATTGGATGTCATGGCAGTTTTGGAATTATCAAATGAATTTAAATGCGATTGAAAGTTTGCATATCTCCGGTCGCTGTCATTTTGAAAGAAAAAAAGCAGACCTCATTTTGGAAATGCCACTTATGGACAATTAGGATTTCGAATGAATGCTGCAACTTATCTCGTTGGAAATATAAATAAAGTTTAAATAATCATTAAAATCTAACATTTTAAAATTTCATTATATTCAGTTTTAATTTTTTATAGTTTATTTAGTCAAATTATTTTGCCAATAATTTTTACAATTTACGTTCATTGATCTTAACGACATAATTGATCTTATTATAATATTATAATATTAGGGAGAACTTCAGCATTTGAAGCAAGACAATATTAAACTTTACGAGAAAATAAGGTAATTTTTAGTCAAGATCTTGATTTTCATCTTATTAGCTTTCACTTTTTATAAACTATTGGCAAATTATTCACTTTTTGATTTGTTCTGACATTTAAAAAATGCAAACGATAAAAAAATTCTTCAATTTTTTTCAGGACAAAGAAGGGGAATGAGCCCCCCCCCCCCCCCCCCCTGTTAATCTGTATTAAACCTAATATTCTCATGTTTGTCTAGATACCTACAATCCTGCTCCGGTATAAAGTCTGGACAATCTACTTTAGTTCCCGGAGAATCCAAATACCATTCCTCGTACGAGCAAAGATTAGGTATACAATATACATTGCATTGTCTTTTCTGTGTGGGCTTCTTCAACACCGCTGAAGCTTCCTTTAGATTTGAGTTTTTCTTTTAGACAAGTTAGGATAGGAAAATGTCCTTTTAGACAAGTTAGGATAGGAAAATGTCCTTTTAGACAAGTTAGGATAGGAAAATGTCCTTCTAAATATGTTCTCGTAACTCGGAACAACTCTTTCGTTTTATGATACATGTTTTTAAAAAAAATGTTTGTATTGTATTACATTTAGTTTGTTTTGTGAAACTTAGTTATTTCTTGAAATGTTTGATCATGCTAAAAGATTGGTAAATCTTAAATCAATTTAGGATTTACAAAATCTTATTTTGGACAAAAATCAATTCTCAATTAATTTAAAATCTTACTAATTTAGCTTTTCAAAGTTAAGACAAATTGAATGTTAATCATTGCATGATTTATTTTTCATTTCAATGACAAATTATATTTTTTTACTTAAGATGAAACATGACAGTTGGTGAATAGTTTTGAATGTCGTCTTCCATACACTGTATTAGTTTTAAAGTTTTTAGTTATAAAGACTTTTAGCAGTTTATTTTGTTAGAAAAATATTATGCTCAAATTTATTCTGCTTTGAAATTAATTTTACTATTATATGACTCCTATATAATATTTTTATCATCGTCTTTCCCATAAAACAACTTAAAAAATTCTGGAAGATGACATTCTAAACTATTTACCAACTGTCATGTTTCGTGGGACACCCTGTACTTAAAGAAATTCTTTCAAAATTAAGAAATAATTAATTAAGCAGGCCTACAGAGTAATTTGGACTTGAATATAGAAAAATAGTTTCCTAACTAAGGTTTTACTTAGATCAAGCATACATTTCAATCAGTTTTTATAAAAGTAACAAGTGAATGTGATTAATTGATTTAACCATCTGCACTGTTTTTATCTGATCGAAATCAGTTGCTCTAGTTTTAAAATAATTTGAATTGATTTTTTCTTTCCAAATTCCTACAGGAAGACCAAGACATGAGTAATTTAAGTTGTTGATGCTATTTTTATTCGGATCTGATAAAGAACACTTTATGTTAAGCATAAGCAATTAACGGAGGTATGGAAAGGTTTGGTTTGGTGTGTGTGTTCAGTCTCCGGAGAGAAAATTTTAATAAAGACGACTTTCAAGAGGAATTGAGAGGATTTGTCATGATTTTGTTGAACAAATATATACGCAAAATAATACCAATGGTTACGCAAAATAATACAAATAGTATAAAATACAAGATAGGAGGTAAGGCCCTACAATGTCCATTCAAAAATTTTTATTGAATCTAAATTCTAAAATTGTAAATAAATTGGAGAAAAAATTGTAACATTTGTTCTGTTTTGTTTTTACTTTATTTAAAAAATTCCAAGTTAGGATTTGGGTTTTACAGTTTCATACTACTCTTTAAGGAAAAACTAAGCTTGAAAACAGCTTTGGAGTTTTGACAGTTTGTTTATTTAGATCCATTTACATCGTTCAACCAGGCGGAGAAACAACGGAAATATGCCCAGCTAACTGTATTTGAAAAGGTTAGTAAATCTTCAATAGAATTATTAATAAACATAATATTTATTAAAAAAATGTTCTTAGCTTATTTAAGAAGATAAAAATAAACATTTTTAATAGAAAAAATTCGAAAGTAAATTATTAAGTATAATTCTGAGAAGCAACGATTATTATCTGTCTTTTATGCCAAATAGTGTTTCCTCCAAGACAATAGTTGGGTCAATCTACGGAACAATCTTAAAATAAAAGTTAACGATGTATGATGACTGAAAGTGTCCAGCCCAAGATTTCCTGGAGAAATTCTGTGCGTTTACATTTTTAAACTTCCATTTTTTCTATTATCTGACGGTTCGATTGTATCAATCAAACGTCAAATCAGGATTTCCTTTTAAATTTTCTTCATGTGAAGTTAAAAACCAAAATCTAATTTATCACACCTAGACAAGCAAATCTGAAACCAAATAAGAATGAAATTTATATAACTTTTTCAGATTATTTTATCATTGGTTCGGTTCATAGCTGGGAACAAAACAGCAAGGTAACAAATTAATTAATAACAAAGCTAAAAAACTGACAATTTTGATCTTTTAAGAACAGACATTACACAACACATTTATAAAAATAAGACCACGCCACTAATGATATAGAAAAAGAAAAATACAAAAGTGTTCCCTTTTATTGCCTGGTCTAGCCACAGCGCAATGCTCTATGCTCTGTTCTATCCAATGCACACGGCCTTGTCTTATCCTTGTTCCAGAGCCTAAATCTAATAATAAATTGCCAAATTTGTCTAATTTTTAGCTGAATATCAGAATCAGATTTAAAAGAAGAAAATAATTCGTGAATATTTTTTCTGTTTAGATTGGCGGTGTTTTTCTATGCTGTTGTACTGCACGGTTTAGTATTTGCAGTATTGTACAAGCTGGCCCTCACGGATTCCTGTAGACACGATATGGCCGCCAGGTGGCATGAAAAGTATTTGGATCATATGCAGGTAAATAATTAGGAAGCAAAATTACTAATAAATTACATAAGAATATTTTCAAATTCAAAATACAAAAGGTTATAAGGGATTACAATGTCATTTGTCAGACACTGATTTGTCAATCTTATTTTATGTAAAACAGGGTTTCCCACAAATCATTAGACTTGAATGGAAACCTTAAAACTTTTTAAATATAACGACCTAAAGATTTGATTTCTTTTCTTCCTTAGATATTGTCTTTAAATGGCTATGAAATGAATTGCTAAATAAAAAATTATTAGAGCTGTAGGGAACCTTTAATGAAAGATACAGGACTGAACAGAAACCGTACAGTCGTCTCAGATGTTTCATCCTTTGTAACCCTGTATAGTGTATATCCAAGATTAAATTGTAACCCTGTATAGTGTATATCCAAGATTAAATTGTAACCCTGTATAGTGTATATCCAAGATTAAATTGTTCTCATAATATGCAAGTGTAGAGAAAATACTTAGAAAATGTTCTTAGAAGGAAGTTTGGAAATGGAAGAAATCCAAAGACATTTCTTACGACTTTTACAGTAAACTAGTTAATTCTGAATACAATAGAAATGATCGTTTTCTAGGAGGTCCATGGAGATGCTGACCACGAAGAAGTTGGTTAAATCGTAGGGCTGAACAGGATACCACAAGGAGGTGGAAGGAATCAAAGTCAAGTTTACAAGACGTCCAACAAGCGGATTCAAATATTTAAATAGCGCAATGTATCACAGTTTACCTACTTCAGTATGCATTTCATTACGTTACACAAAACACATTCGTACAATTATCAACTTTTTTTGTTTTGACCCTCAATTGAACCACAAGATTTATCTTTAAACTGTTTTTTGCTGATGATTGATTGCTGACAAATGTTCGTTCTCTAGCCGGTCTATCGGTCATTACTTTAATTATTTCTTCTTTAGCAATTCTTTTTACCGAATTTCGGGATTTTAATATCTAAAGAACAAAGCATGAACCCCAGGTGGCAATTGAATTAAAGGTTAAAAAGATCTTCATTACTTATAAATGACACTCTTTTGTTACTCTCATTCACATTTGTAGACAGAAACTATTTAAAAAAAGCTTAAAAAACTTCTTGAAAGTAAATTCAACAAGATAACCCTAAATACACTTTGCTAATATCTTATTGGTGGATTGAATCGCACAAAATGATTTATGCGAAATTTCGCAAATTTACCGATTGTAATGCGCAAAATCTAAGTTCAAAATTTCGTACGGCTGAAACACATGTGTTTTAAAATCTCCAATTTCATGTGAGCATATATCTCCAAGGTGTTATTTTTAAAATACAGATGAAACGTGAGGTTGTCTTCACTATATCTTACGTTTACTGTCTTCCAAATAACTTATTTCTATTCACATTATTTTTAAAGAATAATACTTTATGTTCTCCGAGTTCTTGCACTGTGATACAAATAATATTTTCCACTGTTTGTTGTGATATCTATATTTGAAAAAAAACATGTTGTTTACTTTTTATACCTATAATTAGATAATAATGTTAAATTGGACTCAGAGACAGCTTATTGAATTAAACATTGTGAAATCTTAACTAAAAATTGGAGGAAATTCAACCCATGAAGTTTCGTAGAACAATTCAACGAGAAGATAAATGAATTATTTTTAAAAAATATTTTTTAAGTTATGTCTTTTTCTGTCAGTTAATCAGCCTTAAAAGTTTACGATTCAATGAGATGAAAAATTTATTAATTTTAAAATAGTTATACGATTATCTCTTGTTCAAACAATTGACAGAATTAATATAAACTTAACCCTATTCAGAATCAGAATCCAGCCATTATAATTATTATCATTATTTGACTATTATTATGATTATCATTTATTCATATAGCTAATTTACCTTCAATGATTGGATATGCATCATAGAAGATTATAACTAAAAACCTTTGATATTGTGCTTGACATCGTTACAAGCATTGTGTGATAAATATTCAAACGTTTTTTTCTCTAAATATATATTCTTCTTGGTTTATTATGAGTTTTAACTGTATTTTGCATTTGATCAGGATTTTGCATCAGGATTTATAAAATTGTTTTCTATTAGATATGTAAATGTAAGTAACTGGATCAATTAAATTCTGCAGTATGATTCAGAAGAAAGGTCTAACCAAGGACGCCAGCAATCAGGATGAAGAAAACCAAAAAAGTTGGGTTCAATACATGAAATGTTTGCAGAGTTTTTTATGATCAGATCAACATGTTCTGGATAAGTTAAAGTTTAAAGCTTAAAAACTATTTTTGAAAGAGTATAAATGTACATGGTTACTCAGTGAGGTTGAGACTTCAAATACCATTACAAGATTTATTTAATCGTATTCCTTTCTCCAAATGGTTCCATGATCTGCAAACTTTATATTACTTTTTAAAAAGAAAAATATGGATATCCAGTTCATACTTGAGCAGGCAAAGCTTTCAATTTACTGTTGTGAATGTGACATGGCACTCAATCAATGAAGACTGAAGATTCACTTGAAATTAGGCTAACAGCAGCAGCAGTCCCTTCAATCATTAAAATTCTTTGAAATTATGGGATTCCATATAAATTAGGCTAACAGCTGCAGCAGTCCCTTCAATCATTAAAATTCTTTGCAATTATGGGATTCCATATAAATTTGTCAGAGATGACAGAGAGTGTGATAAAAACAGGCTTTTATAGCTGAAAATTTTAAATCTCATTAGCCGAACAGCAGCAGTCCCTTCAATCATTAAAATTCTTTGCAATTATGGGATTCCATATAAATTTGTCAGAGATGACAGAGAGTGTGATAAAAACAGGCTTTTATACCTGAAAATCTTAAAATGTCATTTTAACCTAAATGCTAAAATCTGTTGAATGTTTCTAAAACTCTGGCCAACTCCAAGAACAGAGAATCAATCTTGGTTTCCAACTCTTAAGATTTGAAGGAAACTCCATCTATTAATCAAAATGCTCCTGTTCTACAGATTTTGATTGATTGAGATGAAGTTATTTTTTATTCACATTCAGATCAAATGGGTCAGCACGAAAAGTTGTTTCTAGTGAGGTAAATGTACATCGTTGCCCGTGGAATTTCAAAAATAGCCCAAAACTGAATTAAACGACCTCCTGCGTCGAAATGTTTAAACTAAGGAATAAGACGTTTATTCTGAAGTGCAGTGGTAGGCGATTTTACCAAAATAATATAAAATAAGAAATCATCTTCATTGTATTGAATTAATCGTCTACTGCTATATTACTTTTTTTGTAAACATCTCTCTGAATTTTACGGGTCAGCTAAAGGTAACAATTAAACATACACTGCAGTAATCATAGCACACACAGACAGTTACATTTGGAATAGAACCCAAGCCAGAGGTATAATTATCTAATATATTATCATGAAGGTTTTAAGAACCCTCCCCCCCCCCCTCCTATGAGCAATTTATTTGTTTTATAAATATGAATTCAAGTTGTTCAAACGAAATTTACAAAAACGTGAGTATTCTCAAAACGCTACAATATTAAAAATGAAAAAAATAGCGATAAAACATTTTAACAACAGTATTTTGATTAACTCTCAGACTTCTATCCTTATTATTTAAAAGTTGTACGTTTTGTGAGACACCCTGTTTAGCCTTATACTCTTCAAGGTTCAACGCACCCGGTTTTTCTCCTCTTAGTTTGCGAGAGAAGCAATTCTGATCACTCACTGTGCTCCGCAACAAAAACTTGCAACTTGCAAAAACATTGCGAATCTATCGTGCACCAGGCAGGCCTCTCATTGGCTAGGCCTGGTCATGTGACTCGCGGCCAATCAAGTTTTTTGCGGCGTGCTGTTTTTCTTCAAATTATTCATCGACTTGCGAAAGAGAGAAAGAGAGAGGATTGAAAAATGTATTTTACTTATGCTTAGGGCAATCATATTTGCAAACCAGAACTATTGATTTAGTAGATCATAGAAATCCTTGAACTATGCAAAATGGACAGGATCTTTATTACGAAATTCGCCAAATGTATAGTGGTCATGTCTAACAAAAGTAAATTGTCCGCAAGATTGAAATTTTAAATGTTTTCAATCATTTTATAAGAACTATCGAGAAGAACCATGTTTTGAATCTCTCATATATTTTACAATTGTTAATCTCTACTTCTTGCCATTTTTTTTGTCTCTGTTATTTTTGATTCTACCCTCTTTATTATTATCACTTTATCATTGATAAATGCTGTGTTTTCTTCTAGAAGAAAAAGAAAACGTTTGGGTTTAATTGTTTAAAATGAAATAATGAGAATTGTATTAGTCTGTGGGTAGGGGTTTTCCGTCAGAAAAGGGTCTTCAACAAAATAAGAAGATCATAAAGTATTCATTAGTATGTGTGTTTAAAATAGGCCACCGCTGGCATAAGAATAATATTACAGTAATAGGGATGAGTGTCCGCTTAAAATGGGACTCCGATGAAATAAGCAGAATCCTATGCATAGTAAACTCGGTTTGGTATCTCACTAAATTGGAATTGGTCTCCGATTGTTCTCCGATAGCAAAAACTTCTTGGACTAAAAAGAATTCCACGTTGTACATACATATATTTTATACCCTAAACTCTGTAACAATAAACATGCGATTTTCGGCGGGGAGGGAGGGGGAGTAATTTTTGCAGAACTGCAGTGCCTGGAAAAGGGAGGGGAGAAATTACGCTCATAAATAGGTTGGGTTAGCTTGGAGTGG
>NW_019396953.1:277265-293091 GCF_000591075.1 Eurytemora carolleeae | reverse complement strand
AACACCCTGTGGAGTACCAGAACACCCTGTAGAATATATACCAGAACACCCTGTAGAGTACCAGAACACCCTGTAGAGTACCAGAACACCCTGTAGAGTACCAGAACAACGTTTAGGCGGAAAGAACAAGTTTTACCTAAACACTATACACGACAAAACGGAACGGTACACCAAATAAATCATCCCCACCCCTTCTTGTAAGATTAAAGTGGTATTTTAATTAGTAAATTTTTTTGAGTCTCACTGTATGCCTAAAGAAAGGGGTGGGTTTGTGGTGGTACCATTGATTGCAATATAAATGGGGAACGTCAACATTTTTGCGAAGGGTTTGCAAATTTCTAGTGCCCAGGTGGAGGCGAGATAATTGCAAAAACAGAGACTCGAGTATTTGCAACATAGTTGCGGGCCTTCTCAGGGTTTTGCAAACAGGGCAAAATATTTAATTAAAACTTAAAAAATATTTAAATAAAAATTAAAATATGAAGATTTTAACTAACTTTAAAAAATATTTTATGGATAATAGTATCAATTGTATAATTAAGTGTTGTGGAATGTGATATGCTATATATAATAAGATATGTTTAAGAATTGAAGGGTAATTATGGTCTTAAATAAGGACAATTCATTTTAGTATTTTATGTATCAACTTATCAAGCTGATTTTATATAAACTAGACGGAGTAAACTTTTCCAGAGAGAAGTAAAACATTGCAACGCAAAAACTGTGCAAAATTTCAGGCCGAGGTGGGAGAGAGAGTTTTGAAAATAAATAATATCAGAGATTTTGCGGACATTTTCGCAACTCATGCAGCTCAGGCCAGGTTTTGCACAGCGGTATTAAACGTTGCAAAAACAAAGGGTTATATCTGCACACACCGCTGCAAAATTACGAGAGCTTGACATGATAGATAAGGTTCGATTTGTTTGTGACCGTACAACTGTTTGTGTGTCAGTTCCTTGTCCTACGTTCTTATACAGGGTGTCTCATAAACATGGGATTTCATAAACGACTTTTTAACTGTCCTAGTTATATTTAAAAAATTTATTTTTATGAATCTAATACTTAAACAGTAAGTAAGGAAAATTTATTTGGTTACATGATAAAAATCTAAAATAATTTATCTTGAAAAAGAAGGGGTTTGATTGAAAACAAGATTACAATTTACTTTAGCTTGACGTGGTCGCTAAATAGTACACTCAAAATTAAATAGAAAAATTTTACAAGTGATCTGTTCTAAAACGTCAAAGGCGGCTGAGACAAAAAAGCATTGTTATAAAACTAAAAATTTCTTAAGAAAACTTTCGTCATATCTATTAGTATAAAAATAAGAAATATAAATATTTTTCATTCTCGATAAAAAAAAACAAATATTAAAGCTCAAAGATTATTGCTATTTTAAAGCTTAAAGTTATAAGAAAAATAAGCTTGCAAAAAAATTGGTATATACACTACAATCTTCAATTTACAATCTTTAATTTAAAATTCACAATCTATACTGTACAATTAATCTACAATCTACAATCTTTAATCTACAATTCACAATCTTCAATCTACGATTCACAATATTTAATCTACAATTCACAATCTTAAATCTACAATTCACAATCTTTAATCTATAATTCTCAATCTTTAATCTACAATTCACAATCCTCAATCTACAAGTCACAATCTTTAATCTACAATTCACAATCTTAAATCTACAATTCACAATCTTATTCCTACTATTCACAATCTTCAATATACAAGTCACAATCTTTAATCTACAATTCATAATCTTTAATCTGCAAATCACAATCTTTAATCTACAAGTCAAATCTTCAAGTTACAAGTCACAATCTTTAATCCACAATTCACAATCTTAAATCTACAATTCACAATCTTTAATCTACTAGTCACAATCTTCAATCTACAATTCACAATCTTTAATCTACAATTCACAATCTTAAATCTACAATTTACAATCTTAGACCTACAATTCACCATCTTTAATCTACAAGTCACAATCTTCAATCTACAAGTCACAATCTTTAATCTACAATTTACAATCTTTAACCTACAATTCACAATCTTTAATCTACAAGTCACAAACTTTACAAGATTTACAATCTGTAATCTACAATTCTCAATCTTAAATCTACAAGTCACAATCTTCAATCTACAATTCACAATCTTATAGACCTACAATTAACCATCTTTAATCTAAAAGTCACAATCTTCAATCTACAATTCACAATCTTTAATCTATAATTTACAATCTTAAATCTACAATTCACAATCTTTAATCTACAATTCACAATCTTCAATCTACAATTCACAATCTTTAATCTACAATTCACAATCTCAAATCTACAATTCACAATCTTAGACCTACAATTCACAATCTTTAATCTACAAGTCACAATCTTCAATCTACAATTCACAATCTTTAATCTACAATTCACAATCTCAAATCTACAATTCACAATCTTAGACCTACAATTCACCATCTTTAATCTACAAGTCACAATCTTCAATCCACAATTCACAATCTTCAATCTACAATTCACAATCTTTAATCTACAAATCACAATCTTCAAGTTACAAGTCACAATCTTTAATCGACAATTTACAATCTTTAATCTACAATTTACAATCTTTAATCTACAATACTCAATTTTCAATCTTAAATTTACTATTCAGAATCTTTATCCTTAAATCCCCAATTTTTAAACAACAGTGTTAACTCATTTAACACATATTTAGTATTCTCCACAAAATCTCTCAACCTTTTTAAGATTAGTTGTAAGTTAGCTCTCTCTCTGTTTTTGGTGTTTCAAAACTCTAAAGTCGACATTAAAGGCTACTTTTTTGTTAGATTAATGCTAGTACTTTTCTAAAAACATTCTCAGTAAATACCTTTAAAAGTGAACCCTCCATCTAGGGGGTTTCTGGACCCCCTTCTAACCGATAAGCGCAGCAACCCCTTCCCTTTTGGTTGCCCCCCCCCCTCTCCACACAATTACTCTTTTCTGAGCCCCCCCCCTGCTCACCCCGTCAAATATCCCCTTAATTTTGCATACTATTGGTCGGTCCAAGGTTTGGGGCAGGAACATTATTTTCAAAAATTCAAATTTTTAACAATTTCCTGCAGGGGTCAATATACTCTTTTAAAATCCAGACTACATCTGGAAGTTTCAAATTTAGCCAAGCAAAAATTCAGAAGATTTTTTTTGTTGGTAGATTTTCCTGTTTGTGCAAAAAATGAAAATGTAAATATTTTGCAATGGTATTTAATGGTCTGGCGGCCAACCAATGAGATTACGCTAAAATAAAATACTCGTTTTCTTATCTTTGAGGTGATGGAGTGCGGTCGCATTTTAGCTTTTAAAGGGACTATAGACGTTATTTCAAGTTAAAGGGACAATAAACATTATTTCTAGTTAAAGGGACTATAGACGTTATTTCAAGATAAAGGGACTATAGATGTTATTTCAAATTAAAGGTACTATAGACGTTACTTCAAGTTAAAGGGACTATAGACGTTATTTCAAGTTAAAGGGACTATAGACGTTATTTCAAGTTAAAGGGACTATAGACGTTATTTCAAGTGATTCTGCATTTTTAAAATGGCTTCTACGATTCACAACGTCAACCTTGCAATCTTTATCTGAGCAACTAAATGGGAGATATCGTCGTTTTTTCTTATTTGGAAAAGTGTCCATATAAGGTTAAGATGTACAGGGTACTGTTGTGATGCTTCTCTACAAATAACGTCTATACAGTCTCTTTAGATAGAGTGGTCCGAGCAACAAATAGCTGTTGTTTCTTGTCTGTGGGATTCATATTTTTTCATAGTTTTAATGATCTGGTTTTTACAATAATCATTTTCAACTTCTTAACTTCTTGCACAATGGACAACTTTACTCTGAATTAAGAACACGTTTAAAAGAACGGAAAATTAGAAATACTGGTTTATTTTTAAAAAATTCGGTTCCCGTTTTGGTTTGCTAAAATCGGATAAAAATGTTTGAATGTGCTTGGAGTTTGAAAGTTGGGACAAATACGCCATTAATGATTAATGATCAGGTGCAAAACTATTTCAAACTATCAGCCACTTTTTCGAGCAATTACCCCCCCCCCCTTAATGCTTTCTTCAACAAGCCAACGGGAAACTCCCATCAAGAAACCCCCTCTCTCCTCCTATACTATTATAAATCATTTTTCATGGAATTTTTAATTTTATTTTTAAAATCGCATTAAAATATTTTAGATTAATGGATTCAATTACATTTTTAAGGTTTTATAAAAAAGTTTTACATACAAGATGTTATGAGCATGCTATGCATGAGCCTTTCAAAGCATCTATTGCCTTATCCATTTATACCCTAATTATGAAAAATTCATCTTTGATTTTTCGTAAGATTTGATGTTGATAATGATTAGAGCCTTGAAAGTTGTCTGGCTGGATTATCTCTTTTCTAACTTTTCTGCATGCAACATTTGCAATGAATACATATCTCATGCACTAAACTTTTGCCAAATACGAGTTTAATTTTTGTATTTTGATTTGGCTGACTTGCAGTTTCTTTCGGAAAATGCAAAAAGGTTGCATTGCCTTGCACCATGTGATTTCTTCAATATATTATGTAGAATTTAGAAGTCGCTCACACCGAACACTATATATACAAGAAAGAAGTTTATCATTTTGCGCCCTAATAAAAAGGATTGCAAAAATACGTTTTTTTATTGTCATGAAAACCAAATTGAATTAGGTCTTAGGATAAAACTAAATTGACGTCAAACTTTAGTACATCGCAAAATCTGTTGTAAATCATAACTCCAGGCTATTAACTATTGAGAAACGCATCTATTATGTAATTGAATAAATTTACTTTTCTATTATTTGCATAAAATAACTCGATGAGCTACGCCGTTTCAAAGTAGGACCCGTAATGTCGCATAAAATATAGACCTTCTCACTCCTGTCGATCTAGTTTAGACTTTATTGGCTTTAGTTTTTCGTGAGTGTAAATTTTAAATATACATTCTGAATGATTTTGCAATAACTTAATTTATGGGATTGCAGAAAGAAAGGAAAGACTTGATAATTAAGTTTTAAATATTTTTGCATATCATACTTTGGAAATAAAACAGGTTTCTTGCATGAATAAGATTGAGGCAGGGGGGTTCAATTCACAAATTAACGAACAATAGATAAACAGTAAAGATTTACAAAAAAATTGTAATTCCTCAATCTCAATCATTATGAATATAAATGAACGTTAAAAACATTCCACAACTAGTTAATGAAAACGACTTCCAAAAAGATAAAAGGAAACCATATTTTATGGATGTAAATGGTTTTAAAAGTGTGAACTTTTGAACAATTATTCAAAAAATCAGTTGTACTGAACAAATAAACAAATGTCTATGCGTTCATATAACGCAGATATTTTTTTAAAGATATATGTTTTTAATTTAAGTTGTAATTTAGAAAATAAAAAATAATTACAAACTTTCAAAAACTAAAATTGAACCCTAACCGTCAGCGAAGATGTTTAAAATAACAGAACTGCAAGGAAAAACAATTCCGATGGAAAGTGCAAATTCCGTAACTGCCCGACCTCGGAAAAACAAATTCGATTAGAATAAAGGCCTCAAAGGATCTTTTAAAAAAGACAAATATGAAAGTTTCCTTTAGATTTGGTTGCACTTAATTAAACGTGATACAAGGAGAAAATGAAATTCCGTCTCAAACTTTTACATCTTTTTAAAAGTTTTTAACTTACTTTTAATTAGTATCTTTTGCTTTAATAATTCCAGACTCCAAGCTCCAGATGTTCGGAAGAAAGACTAAAAATTTAGCTATTTTCGGCAAGGACAATTAAAGTTACATTACATTTTTAAGATACAGGGCTTCCCACTAAGGATTAAACTTCAGAGACGACTGTACGTAATTTATATTGTCTGTTTTCTTTGTTTATGATTTCCTGCAGCCGTAAACTTCTATCTTTGCTAAACTTAAATCATTAAAAGACTATATGTTAGGCAGGTAACCTAAATAAACCTTGGGATAGTCATATTTCAAGAGTTTTAGGTCGTCTTTACAGTTTCAACCTTTGTGGGACACCCTGTATATAGAATAAAAGTCACTAAACCTCGAAGCTTCTTTATGTCAACCCAAGAACATATAACCATGTTGTGGATAATTTGGAAAGATTCAATTATGAAATTATGAAATTAAAATACCAACTTATTCGATTTATCTCAACACTCTTGATTTTAATTCTAAAATGAACTTTTACCACCAACACTACGCGTGCAGTATGAAAATCACTTAATAATAAAATTTCATTGTCTAAATATATTGCAAATTATAATTTTTAATCAAATAAAAACCCCCAAAAAAATATCAAGTCTGCAGTTTTTGGGAAATATTTTTGTAAGTGTATCTCACTATCTGAATTTAAAAGAAAAAAAAGTTATTTCTTATTTTTTAAAATTAGAAATATATAGATATTGGATATAGATATTCTATAAATATATAAAGCAGTAATCTATCCCTCTGTTTCTGTCTGGTCTGATCATAACTCACGAACCTCTGGAGCGATGTACCTAAAAACTTGACTGAGGAACTCAGTAGAATTATGTGAATGGTCTTGGCTTGGTTGATTGGGTTGAATTTTGCAGGGAAAAGTTAAGGAAAAGCTGTGTTCTCAAGCTGGTGTTTTATATACGAGATTTAACGTTGCTTTTAAAAAATGTTAGAATCATTAAAAATTTGCATGATTAATTTACTGGAGTAACATCTGCTTGTATAATGATTTTAAATTATTTTAAACTAATTTCGAGACTGAGGAGGAGGGGGTGGGGGGGGGGTAGTTAAATAAAGGAAAATGTTTTAGTTTGGGCTAAAAGAAAAGTTAGTTGGTTGACTTTAATACGGAAATTTTAGTCTCCAGGCAAAGCCGAATTCTCGAGCTAGATTACTTCGAAGTGTTTGGGCATTTTGTAGTCTAATTTCTAAATTTTGTAGTCTATTGGAAAGTATCTAATGAATTATGTAGAGGTAAATATGTTTGCGGAAATTATGTACAAAAATGCGAAAAAAAATACGGGAAAAAGGGAGATAGTTTGCAGAAAAATGTTGACAAAACTTGTCATATCTTTTTAAAAATGTTTGTTGCTTAACGAGTCAAATAGTTGGAACCTTGGAAAAAAAATAAACTTATAAAAACATCTCTTATCTCCTTTAAGTGGATTTAACCCGAGTACTTTAGAAAATTGCAAACATCTTAAATAAATCTTCTAAAAAATGCATATTTTGTTGCTTTAGCTCTTATCTATGCACTTAGTTCTAAGCCTGTATAAAGTTAGTGTGGAAATAAACACTGCCTGTTTTTTGCTCGTGTGCTTAAACTCAACAATTTGACCTAATTTCAAATATTTCTTTAACATATATTCAATTAGATAATTACTGGGAGTAAAGAATATAAACAATAAAGTTTATCGTTTCTCCACGTCTTTATTGTACGTACATAAAATACATAATAATAATAGATGATAGATGATTCAGGAAACACTGTCAAATTCAAAAGTAAACATTAAATCTCTATTATTTTTATAGAAAAATTGCTTTTTTAGCTTTGGTAAGGTAAGTTTGTTTTTTAGGTGTGAGGAGGGTTGGGGGTAAATCGTTTAGAATGTTTGAGAAAAAAAATTTTAAATCAGAGAAAGGGTAGAAAAAAGAGAGACAAGGAAAAAAGAAAAAAAGAAAAACGGAGGGTGGGGGTGGAGATAAAGAGAAAAATAGAAAAAGAAAAAAGAGGAGAGAAAAAGAGAAAAAAGCTAGAGAAAAAGAGAGAGCAAGAGAGAAAACGAGAAAGAGAGAAAGAGTCAGGAAGAGAGAGAAAGAAGGATAGAATGATAGATAGATAGAGAGAGAGAGAGAGTATACTCTTGTGCCGCCCAGACAGGATTTGCACAACTGCAACTCAGTAATCTAAACTTGCGAACTTTTCGCAGCTGTTCACCAGTCAGCTGAAGTCAACCCAGAATAGTGGACATTGTCGACCTGTTGCTCTTATAGTCGTTATCTGTCACATCTACATTGTCGACCTGATTCTGTCTAACTGTCGATAGCAAGCAATCGGATAAGTCGATGAACTTATGAGTTATTGAAACCTTGTGTCGACTCTTGCTGTCACATTGTCGACAATTGGATTGTTGTTGACAACTTTAAATTGTCAACCTTTTTCGAAAACTTTGTCGACTTGTGTTGCTTTATCAATTAAAATTTTCGACCAAGTTATAAATATTAATTTCGACTTATAAAGCCTTCTGGTCGACTTCATTCTGAATCTTCGTCGATTTATTCATTAAATGAATTGTTTCAAGAGAATTGTTGCTTTGAAGTTACAGGCCAAAATTGTATCGCATTGTTTATGTATTGTATCACAACATTTTAGCTAAATCAATGATCATTTTGTTCTTAATTTTAATATTGATTTTTTTAGTTGGTGTAATATACTTTAAAAAACATTAAAATTACATAACTCTAGTGCTCCATTGGTGACCTAATATTGTGCTTTGCTTACGAAAAACAGTTACTTTTATTCATTCTTTGGGTTTTTTACTTTATTTTACATTGACTGATTTGAAAGTTTAAAAGGTCATGTAATCCACTTTTGATTCTAGAATCAAATTAAGTAAAAATTGATCTTTTGATGGCTTTTATCGATTAAGATTGAATGTAAAAAACTTTTAAAGAAATAAAATGTATGGAATAGAATTTGAATTAAACTGGTTTGCAGTATTAACTTCAAACTTATTATTTCATTCTATGCATTCTTCAGATTTGGTTCGTAAAAATTTGAAATATTTGATGATGTCATGTATTCAATTTTATCTATTATTTAGGGAAGACAACTTGAATATGAACACCCTATTGCCTGCATAGAAGTAATTATTTGTTAATAGCATGATTCAAACAAATTAAACTATATTAATAAAGAAAACTCTGTCTTGCAATAAATTTAAATTTATTATTTTTATATTTAATATGACATCATATTGTATCTTTCTTATCGACATTTTCTTCTCTAAAAAAGTACACAGAGACCAAATCTTAAAAATGGAAAGAAGTAGTTGAACTACGTAGACTTAATTGAACCACTTCTTTTATGCGACCAGCTCAAGTTGAATAGAAGTGTTACAGATAAACAAATAGAAAATCCTCAGCGGGATTCATATTTTAAAAAAAGCAAGGACAACAATAATTCGGGTTTTTATCAATTTAGATTTAAGATTTCAGAAACCTAGACCAGGATGCAGATAAGGAAAGGATCTGATGAAACTTTTATAATCCATCAAAATTTCCCAATAAGGTTCAAATTCACAAGCTAAATTTTCTAATCCGGTTGCTAAGATTGAAAAAACTCAGTTCCTTTACAATTACATAATTGTAAATTTATCATTTTTATAATTAAAAAAAATGTAAGAAAAATATCAATTAAGGTAAAAAAGTATTACTTTTAATTATTGTAAAATAAGATGCTATGTACTTATTAATAAAATGGAGAAAGCTCAATGAGTCAAACATTTAAAGAAAAGAAGGATTTATTTTTATATAAAGACGAGAAATGTACAAACGGGTTTTTAATGTTTTTTTAGAAAAATGGAGAGAGCCTGCCAGTGTACCTGACCTAGTAGAATACTAAAGTTAAAGTGATATTTTGTGAATTGTTAAACCCTAGATGCCGTGTATATGAGTGCCCATCCATATAGCGGAGGGGGGCATCTTCAGAATGGAAGATCCTTCAGCCCCCCTGTCCGGCCTCAATATAGTTCAAGTGGGGGCAGTGCTCCGCCCTCCCTGCCAGATAGGTTTAATATCTCCCCCTCCCCCTCACAAGGTACAAGGGCCCACGTCAAACTAAAATAAATTAAACAAGATTGAAATCTTATAAAATTTTTAATCATAAGTCTTCGTATTGAAGAGCTATTGAGAAAATCAAAAACGTTTTGAATTTAAAATTATAACTTGGATAATTTAGTTTTTTTCATGATTGAGCGTAAAAACAAAACTAGAGGAGCTACAAGGTCCAAAGTCGTAGCAGTAATTTGCTGAAATTTGACCTTTTCCTTCTGTCTAGTTTGCCGTGAGAGGGGGGATTTGATTGTTAAGTTTCAAATATGGATAAATAATATTTTACTTCGCTTATAATTGTTTTTAATTCTCATTTTGCTAATGCAACAACAGAAGCCATACCAACTTAATTAATAAATAAAAAGAGAATCTTTTAAACTCAAGTTTAAGATTGGAGTTGAAGGGGGGGGGGGTAAAGAATTATTAATTATGTTTATAATTTCATTTCAGGTCGACTTAGCCTACCGCCTGATATGAGGGGGGTGAATAGCCCCCCCTCAAACTTCGGAAGGGTCCCTTGCACCCCGCCTAAGCGGGGAAGGACACCCCCACCCCAAGCACACGGTCAGGGGCGTGTCCAAAGATCTCCGCCCCCAGCAAGTTATAAAAGAGAAGGAGGAGGAGAAAAGAAGAATATTTTGTCCAGAAACATAAATGGAACATGTAAGTCAATTTTCCCAAAATATTGTATTTGTATCCTTAAATATTAGATGAGGAAAAATTGCACAAACTTTAAATGCAATAACTTATAATTTTCCCTAGTCTCTTAGAGCAGACTAAAAAAGTTGTTTATCAACATTTTATCTGAGAAAAATGCTCATAAGTTTGGGTTATTTAGTAAGAATGGAAGATGGGGGGGGGGATAAAAAACAAGGTAAAAGGAATAATTTACATCTTTCTCCCATATTTCTAATTTCCTCTGCTGAAGTTTTTTAATATGTATAATTGTAGAAATTCACTAAACCTCTCAGCCCGTTTCCTACCTCTTTTCACGAAACCTCTCAGCCTCTATTCACGAAACCTCTCAAGTCCAATTATACGAATGAAAGGGACTGTAAGTGACCCTTCATACAAAGATGACAATGCCCGATTCACAACGATACCTTGAACCCTTTAAATGATCAATAATGTGGAAGATATTGTCGTTTTTATAGATTTAAAAGTGTTTAATTGTGATAATTCCTATGTGTCATTTCAACACTTGAAATTATGCTTACTAATTAATACAGTCCCTTTAAGAGCGCATCTAATATTTACAAATAATTAGAATTTACGTATAGTAATTTGCTAAAAATAATCTGAACAAATTTTAAGAATATTAAAATAAAAGAAAAGAACGTTGATAGTTAAAAATGTTGCAAGATGGCCAACATTTTATTTTATGCTATGTTTAGTATACGTCGTTCCACTTTTTATTTACATGTACTTACTTAGATTAAGGAAACAACCAAAAATTAGAAGTACGTTCAATTTAGGATAAAATAGGCTTAATCAGTTGGCGCAATTAGAGCAAATGGGGGAGTGGAGGGGGAGTAAAAATGTATTTGAAAGGACAAAATTGAATGTTTATTATTAAATGTTTGCGCTATCAAGCCATGGAGGTATAGAGGAAGGAGTTATAAACCATTAATGCCCCCCCCCCCCCAACACTAGTTTTCTTTATAGTAAAGTTGTAAAGTTGTATTATACAGTTTATAAAAAATTTATTATGACTTTCTACTGAGTTCTTTTCAAAAAAACTTTTCTATCATTCAATTTAGAATTTGACATTTTAAAATCATTTTATATTTTGTAAAAAAATGTGATTAGCCTAAGGGTGTGTCGAGTTTTCCCCCATCATAAAATGAAACTCTGTAAGGGGGATTTCCCCCACGGTGGTTTTTATCTCCTTCACTCCCTTGGAGGGGGTAGGGGGAAAAACTGGCCTAGATTCTGAAAAATAGAGGGAGAAAAGTTACTTTTTCTCTTTTTACATCCTAGATAATGGAAATATTGATGGAAATAGTAGATCTTATAGGAAACTTGGATGGAGGGATATAAACAGAAGAAATGGGGGGATATAAACAAAAGGAGTGGGGGGATAGGTATAAACAGAAGAAGGGGGGATATAAACAGAAGGAGGGGGGGGGGTTATAAACAGAAGGGGGGATACAAACAGAAGGAGGGAGGATTTAAACAGGAGGAGGGGGGATATAAACAGAATGAGTTGGGTGGGGGGGGGGGATATAAACATGTAATAAATATAGTAGTAAACCCCATATTTGTAAACCTGGACATATATTATATTACATGATAATATCATACCCTAATTACGTTCATGAATTTTACTACGTAAAACCTATCTATACACAGAGTATTAGCATTATTTCTGATAACTACGTGCATTGGTTTGACTAGGATTTAGTTTAATTACGTAATATGTACCATAAAACCCAAAATATACATTAGTTGAACAAGATCCTCCTTTGTCTCATGTAAGAGAACATAGTGTTCGCTTGAATATATTTTGAAAGATAGATATAGACCAAAGGAATACCTAGAGCGTAGTAGTAGTATTATAGAGATCTAGTATCATCTGAGTGATACATACTAAAGAATACAACAGCGTCTTATCTGGATTGATACAGATTGAGTAGTATAGAGATCTAGTATTATCTGAGTGATACATACTAAAAGAATACAACAGCGTCTTACCTGGATTGATACAGATTGAATAGTAAAGAGATCTAGAATTATATGAGTAATATGTACTAAAGAATACAACAGCGTCTTCTCTGGATTGATAGAGACTGAGTATTGCAGAGATCTAGTATTATATGAGTAATATGTACTAAAGGATACAACAGCGTCTTATCTTGATTGATAGAAATTGAGTAGTATAGAGATCTAGTATTATCTAGTGATACCTTCTAAAGAATACAACAGCGTCTTATCTGGATTGATATAGACTGAGTATTATAGCTGACAGTCAGCACGAGTTGAAGATTGAGTTGTATCTGTATGATACATATTGAGAATACAGGATTGGAACTGATCTAAAAGAATTTATTGGATTAGGGCATTTATTACCAACAGAAGGAGGGGGAAATATGAAAAAGTGGATGGGGGGGGGGGCATTTTAGGGGGGCTGTGTGGTCTTTTCAGGACATGAGCATGCCCAATTATCAGTGGTACCCTTAAAATCTTTATCTGATCAACATTTTGGAAGATTTTTAAGTTATTGATTTATACATAAGGTTATGATAAGTAAATGACCCATAAGTGTCAATAATATTAGTTGTATGTTAAAATTATAGGAATCACAGAAAATGAAATTTAAAAGTAATCATTCGTTTTCTGTATAAAGGAATTGAGTTTTGCCTCAAACTCACATTTTCTAACCTCTATATCTTTGCAACCTGATGATGTAAGCCTTTCATATTTCAAACTTAGACTATTTGATCTAACAGAATTAATAGTTGAAATATCAAAGGTTTAGGAAAACGGGTTGCAAAGTTATAGGAATTAGAAAATCAGAGTTTGTGGCAAAAACTCAATTCCTTTGCTTAATTTTTCTAATTGTTATACGATTTGTAATGAAGATCATGTGTTTTTACAAATTAGAATATCATGAGATATTATAAAATATAAATAATATTATTGTAAATCTATAAGAAAGCAAACAGACAAATTCCGAAACAGAAAAGAGAAGTATAAAAGAGTTTATAGAGAGGGGGATTTTTTACCTAGTTCAGACATTCCCCCACCCCCTTTACCCCCATCAATAATCCCCCCGTACTTATCCACCCTTCAATTTATCCTTCTTATCCCCCTCCCTCCCCTCCCCATTTCCCTAACATCCCTCTATATCCCAGGAATCTACTAGATTTCAAAACCAAACCAGAAAAAAGTAAGTTTTAAAATTTAATTTTGAGAATTCTTTTAAGAAATATAGAAACCATTTTTATAACCTCGAATCAATTAGAAGCAAAAAATGATGTTTAAAAATAGGAATTTCCCCACTGCTTTCCCCACCCCAGGTTTTTTCCCCCCGGGCAGGGGATTTACTTTATTTCCCCAAATATGCGATATATTCAGTAAAAAAGGAATTCAATACAAAATGTCCAAAGTTAGACAATATAAGAAAAGACAGGTAGACAGATAGACAGGAAGACAAATAGATAAATAGACAGATATACAGATAGACATGCAGACATGCAGACAGAAGACTGATATACAGATTGACAAGCAGACAGATATAGAAATAAATAGATATACATATGGGAAAAATACAGATATATAGACAAATATACAAATACACAAATAGACAGAAATAGAAATAGATAGACTAGAGAGTAAATATGCAGAGAAAAAGATAGATAGACAGATGATCATTTTAGGAAAGTTTGTTAAAAAGGGACAATTCAATAATTTTTCTGCTAACGAGTTTGGAATTTTGAGTTTTGAAAAACCAGTTGTGGGCCATGATAAGCTGGGAGCTGCCGACCATAGCAGTGTTGATCAGGATGCACGGTTCGAGCCAATCCTACTGACTATATACTTTTAGTTATAGTATTATTAACCCTATTACCTCTGGGGGGGGGGTCAATTTGACCCCCCCTGTAGTTTTTTTAGAGTAAATATACAGAGAAAAAGATAGATAGACAGATAGACAGATAAATAGATAAATACGGTAGTTAGGAATTATTCAAAAAAAAAGATTATTTAAATTTCACATGAAATATTAATAATAAGTTCGAAAAAATAGATAATCTACATAAAAGGGTTAGTTTCTACAGAAATTTGATATAACTATTTGTTAAAATGTTTTCAACCTAAGTATAGGAAACCGAATCACATCTGAGTGAGTGATGAGACGAGTATTTATGTCACTATTGGAAACGGAAAAGACGACAATTAATGAGTTTCTGTCAATTTTTTCCTCTAGACTTCAGAGAGGGCCAAACCAAAGCAAAACATGCGGTTTGGATAAAACACAGAGGATGGTTGCATGGAGGAGAAATGGAGAGGGGGGGAGTACGGAAGGTAGAGGGGGGGGGGTGTAATTGAGAAATGGGAAATATACCACGTGGATTTAACAGTTCTGTCAATATTCCACAAAGCTGTGACTTTCGATCACAATTTGACCCATTAAGCATAATTTCTTAACCTTTTTTTCTGAAACACTTTTTTGTTGGTATATGCATTTTGTATGAAAAATTCGTAAGTTAAAAGATTGTTGAAATATAGAGCTAAACACGTTTGATTTCAAATACGAATGCGGAATGCTGCTCACTCTGGTTAGTCCTGGGGGATACAGTTGGATCTAAAAACCTCTGGAATAAATGAAATCGTCTTTTAATTCAGAATCGTCCATATGTATTTTATGATTTTAAATTTTGCAACTAAAACATTTCTAAAAATGTCAAAGGCACATTTCTAGAAGTGAAAGTGAAGATAGTGGAATAAAAGGAGGAAGGAAGTTAGAGTTTTGAAATGGGGCTGATGGTAATGAAATGAAGGGGGGGGGGCTGAGATTAAAGAAATTAAGAATTTAAAGGCGTGCGGTGAATAGACGGAAAAGCAAAAATAATGTATAAAAATTATTGTTTTGATTTCGATAAAGTAAACTTACGAATTTCTACTTCAAAAAGCAGAAAAGGAAATTGTAAGAATTAAAAACTTTTTAACCTAAACCCATCCACATTATTGATCAGATAAAAGTTTAAAGGTTACAGTTGTGATCGGGATTAAGGGTAAAATTGAACTCCTGACATGACAAGAGCCTTGTACAATAAATCCAAAGGGCCATGTGAGGTCACAAACAAACAGGGCAGAGTAGTCAGTATAGGTAGGTTCAGTTGTTTTTATTTTCTTCAGGAACAGACAAACAAGAAGAAAAGATGATTTTACTAATTATAAAGATGGGGGGGGGGGGGG
>NW_019396953.1:275844-277174 GCF_000591075.1 Eurytemora carolleeae | reverse complement strand
AAACTATTCTAAACCCCACGTCCTCCCTCCTACCCCACAAAAAGCATAAAAAAGAGTTGCGTACGCAGCAAAAACCCTCTTCATGGATCAATAACACCAACAATTTCAGAATTATTTTTTCTCATTGGTATATTTTCCAAAGAAAATCCACGAATGGTATAAATGTTATAAAATGTAATGTTAGCCCTGAAATATGATTTACTACCCCTGTTCATGTTATCAAGTGTAGAGTGGAAAAACTATAATATACAATATATAAATATATATAAACAATATATATGAATATAATTCTACACCGAATCAGATAAGAAATTCACTGTTTTTCTAATATTGATTTTTATCAATGATAAAATAATTTGTTTATGAATATTTATGTTTAGAGAGAACAAATAATAAAATTATATTGTAAAATAAATTTTACATTTATACAACCTCGGATATAAAATCAAAATATTAATTAAAAAAGTGGTTTACAAATTTGTCTTAAATTAACTTAAAAAAAATATCGAATCAAAAGCAAACTTGGTTTAGAGTTTAACTTGATGGGTTTACAGGGTTAAGCAACTGTCGGATTTTCCAACCTTATCTCGGGGCTTAAAGGGTTAAAGGCAAAACCCAACTTATAGTTTGGGTTAAGAGGGTTAAACAACTGTAAATTAGTTTTTAAAGGGTTAGACAACTGTAAAATAGGGTTTAAAGGGTTAAAAAACTGTTTGATAGCCCAACTTTTTATCAGGGTTTAAAGGGTTAAACAAGTGTTGGATAACCAACCTTATATTAGGTTGTAAAGGGTTAACTAGGTGTGGGATAACCCAACCATATATTAGGGTGTAAAGGGTTAACTCAATGCCGGATAACCAACAGCATATTAGGGTTTAAAGGGTTTAACAATTGTTGGATAACCCAACCATATATTAGGGTGTAAAGGGTTAAACAAGTGTTGGATAACCCAACCATATATTAGGGTGTAAAGGGTTAACTCAATGCTGGATAACCAACTTTACATTAGGATTAAAATTGATGAAATACGTGTGGGATAACCCAACCTTTATAGGGTTTAAAGGGTTAAACAAGGTTTGGATAACCCAAACTTGATATTAGGGTTTAAAGGGTTAAATAACTGTTTAATAAACCAGCTTTATATTAGGGTTTAAAGGGTCAAATAACTGTTTAATAAACCAGCTTTATATTAGGGTTAAACATTAAACAAGTGTTTGATAACCCAACCCATCGTGTCATGGTACTAATGACTATCCAATCTGAATATTCACGCCTGCTATTGTGTTTTAAACCCTTTATATTGGACCTGGGCGTGGTAAGTGGAGGAGGG
>NW_019396953.1:265714-275725 GCF_000591075.1 Eurytemora carolleeae | reverse complement strand
CCCTAAGAAGGAAACTCTGTAGTGCAAATAACTTTTTCCCCCGTAGTTCCAAGGTTTTTGTAAACTCTAATGCGAAACCTCCCCAACTGTTTTTATCATTTAGGCAGAAGCACTAAACAGTTAGGGAAACTTATACAAACAGTTAGGGAAACTATTCTAACAGTTAGGGAAACTATCCTAAACAGTTAGGGAAACTATTATAAACAGTTGGGGAAACTATCCTAAACAGTTAGGGATACTATTATAAACAGTTAGGAAACGTTTCTAAGCAGTTAGGGGAAACTAGTCTAAACAGTAAGGGGACTTTTCTGAACAGTTAGGGAAACTTATCTGAACAGTTAGGGAAACTTATCTGAACAATTAAAGAAACTATTCTAAACAGTTAGGGAAACTATCCAAAATAGCTAGAGAAACTATTCTAAACAGTTAGAGAAACTATTCTAAACAGTTAGGGAAGCTATTCTAAGCAGTTAGAGAAACTATTCTAAACAGTTAGGGAAACTATTCTAACAGTTAGGGAAACTATCCTAAACAGTTAGGGAAACTATTCTAAACAGTTTGAGAAACTTATCTGAATAGTTGGGGAAAATATTAAAAAGAGTTTGGAAACAATTCTAAGCAGTAAGTGAAACTGTTTTAAACAGTTAAGGAAACTATTCTAAACAGTCAGGGAAACTTTTCTATACAGTTAGGGAAACTATCCTAAACAGTTAGGGAAACTATCCTAAACAGAAAGGGATCCTGGCATTGCAAATAGGGAAACTTTTTGGAATAGCAAATCTTACTTTTCTATGTATTTAGGAAAATTATTATTCACAGTTTAGTTTAGTTAAGCGCACTGTTAGGATGATTTAGGAAAATTGTTATTCACAGTTTAGTTTAGTTAAGCGCACTGTTAAGATGATTTAGGAAAATATTTAGAGATATTTAGGATTGCAAACCCAAGATTATAAACATGTTAGGTATAGGAATATAGATAACTGAAGTACGTTAGACATGGCAATTCTCCCCCAGTCATTCTATATGTGCACGCAGGGCCATTTTTCTAAATTACCGCTCTAAACACAAAAACATTTCAGCTAAATCATTTTTTATGTTCCACCAAGTCATGCAACAAATTTTGCAACCTAAGTCGCCGAAATGTTTTTACAATGCAAAAACTAAATGATTTCGTGCTCCAGTGTATATCTGTATTATTTAAATTACACTTAAATGGCCTCCTCTCTCTTCTGTTTGGTTGATTATATCTGACCCAACAAGAACTTGAAATATTCAATCCTAAAAACAGTTTTCTACTCTTAGCTCCAGTATCAATCCTGAAACTGTTTATAACGTGTATACATATAACTGACCCAGATTACTCTCTGCAAAAACAAATCCTTGCGGCCAATACTGAAAACAGCGACTAATTTGCAAAAGATATATTTTTAGCAATACAATACCAAACTCATGGCATTGGACGCGATAGCTGGGATTTTAGGAAAACAAAACTTGCTTCAGAAACGACGTTTTCTTCTACATTTTTGATCATACTAATGTTTCAATGGTACCGTTGTTAATCGAAATGTCATTGGAAAATTACAGTCTCTTTGATTGTGGTTTTCGTTTTCTTTCAATGGCCCCCCCCCCCCTTGATAAAATATCCATATGATATCCTTTTCTTGTGTTTGAAAACTTAACTCTATGACTTTAATATTGTTTAAATAAAAAGTAGGACTGTTTCATTAGCGCGTGAAAAAAACAGGAACCCTGGATACAAATCATGACTCTCAACACCCGAATGTACGCAAAAAGGACTCGACACGAATACGCAGTTTTTACGCCAGTTTTGCATCTGCCACAGATGAATATAAACCCCTGGAAAACATGCATTGTCATACTAGATTTGAAAATCATGCATGGAACCAAAAAAGGTTTTTAAAATTCTTCATTATCATGAATACTGGGGGTATGGGGGGGATACAATAATAACGCTCAGCTCAATCTATTTATAATTGCTCATAATGCCTCTTTTTACATTTGAGTTGAATTGCGTGGATTGAATTGGATATATGATTAGGAACAACTCAATTCCCTGGGATCGTAGTATAATCGTAAACTAGTTTTTACTCCAGATTTAACTCATCCATCTTGCTTTTTTTTCAATATCAGGCCGAGTAATTTAATCAATTATCTTTTTGTGTTAACGGTGGTTTTAGGTAGATAGATACATTTATTTATAAATTTACTTTACTTAAAATAAATATAAAAATAAAATATTACACCAGGATATATCCTCGCTATTGATAAAACTTTTTGTACCAAAACTTATTTTTTTTAAATCCGTAAAAGAATATTTTTACAATGTCTAAAAATACCTAGACTAAGTGCTTTACAGCTAATATTGCGTGCGATAAAATAATTCGCAACTGTGCATTAGAAAATACATTATTGCAAAAAATTACTTTTTTTGCGATAAATGCGGACTGAAACCTGCAATTTTCGGCACAATTAATTGCTGCAAAAACTGGACTTGGTGAATTAGATCTAAAAATAATAAGAAAATCGTTGAAAACTGCAACATTCTGCCAGAAACATTGAAACTGTATAAATACAAGTCAAATCAAAGTGCAGACTTTGAGCCTTTTCCACAAACCCAAATTTTCTGGTCCCTATATCTTTGAAACACAATGGGCAGGCCTTAGATTTGTCAAAGTACGAATTTAAAATATTTACACCCTCTGCAGGTTGCAAGATATCGGGTTTAGAAAATTTGAGTTTTGGCAAATACTCATTTCTTTCACGTTATACTTCGTATATTTCGTATATATACTTATATTTCGTATATATATGTATATTTTGTATATACACTTGTATTTCGTATATATGCGTATATTTCGTATATATACTTATATTAAGTATATATACTTATATTAAGTATATATACTTATATTATCTATATATACTTATATTTCGTATTGAAATATTACGAATCATATTATCTCTTTTTCTCTTTTTAGAGAAACAAAAATATAAACCAAAAAATTTTCTTCTCTCAAACTGAAAATTAGGATTTATCACTATTCGAAAAAAGGTTAAGAATTAATTTTTAAAAAACTGTATTATTTGTTTTTGACATTTCTATATCTCACATAATGCATAAACAATATACATAGAGTGAATAAAAGCAAACAAAGTTAGTACAAAAAAAGTATTTTCTAGGAAAAAGTATTTCAAGCCGCCGACTTTTTTAATCCACTCTATCCCTAGACATATATGTGTGATGATTTATGCTGTAGAAAAGAAATAATATCTATATTTTCTAAAATTGAGTAATCACGCAAAAAGTCTCTCAACGAATAAATTTTTTGATTTATTTCGAGGATTTTAGCAGTTTTGGCGCAGACATATATCTTTTAAAATATTCTAGGTTTTTGCAATATATTCTTGTTCCTTCTCTAGGTATCTGTCTATCTTCGTATTATTTTTCTTCCTTTCTTTTCTTTAGGTTTGTTTTAAAATATTCTAGGTTTTTGCAATATATTCTTGTTCCTTCTCTAGGTATCTTTCTATCTTCGTATTATTTTTCTTCCTTTCTTTTCTTTAGATTTGTTTTAAAATATTCTAGGTTTTTGCAATATATTCTTCTTCCTTCTATAGGTATCTTTCTATCTTCGTATTATTTTTCTTCCTTTCTTATCTTTAGATTTGTTTTAAAATATTCTAGGTTTTTGCAATATATTCTTGTTCCTTCTATAGGTATCTTTCTATCTTCGTATTATTTTTCTTCCTTTCTTATCTTTAGATTTGTTTTAAAATAGAGGCGCAACTTTAGAATTTTCAAGGGGTAGGGGGAATATAGTTTAGAATAGATATATCAGGTTATTGGGGGGCAGGGACGTATAACAAGGGTAGGGGGGATTTAACCCAATCGGTTCAGCCGTTTTGGCGTTTATTGGATATCAACAAACGAGCCAACACCAAGACAAGGCAAAAATATATTAATGCAGATTTAAATTATAATTATAAAATTTTCTCTCTAATTGTCTAACTGTGCCTGACCAATACGTTTAATAATCTAGTATTGGCAACACCTTGCAAGTAAAGGATTGTATAGCGCGCGTATCCAAGCACTCAACGCATATTCTGCCCGCTATAATAATTTAGGATTATTCACTCCTCACTAAATGTATGGAAAAAAAACGTTTTCCTGACCACAACAAATCTTATTTTTCAAAAATAAACCGCTGCAAAAATAGGATTGCAAATGGCACCCCTTAAAACATTGCAACCTTGAAGACGGTAGGGTGGGGCAACAACCCCCTTTTTCACCTGAAAATCTGCAATTTTTTGCACATGCTAAATTTTATATTGTTCATCAAATTGAAAAAAAAAACATTGCATGTTGAATTCAAAAATGTAAAAATTGAAATCTACGAAATTCACCTATTTATACACCCCCCTTCCAGCCTAATGGGTCGTATTTCATAACCATAATCCATAAAAACGTCGGGAGAGCCCGTCGTAAATATTAAAAAATAATGCCTGGGCTCTTGAACCCGAAACAGGGGGAGGCGGGCAAAAAACATTTAAACAAAATAATTTCGCTGAAAAAATCTTTTTGTTAATCAGAAAAAAAGTTTTTTTTCTGTGTTTGGTTTCTGCCCTTGTTATCTTATAGCAAATCATAACTTGGAAATATTATGGTCGTGAACTTGGAAAAAAGGTTTGAACGTTGTTTTACGATTACAAGCTTCCATTATTGAAGGTCGAGACACGAAACCGCGAATAAGAAGAAATAAAAAATGTCCGCAGTCATATTGTAACGAATTTAACAAATTGTTAAATTCTTGGAAAATGTTGGATTTTGAATCCGAGTTTTTTGTTTGCAGTTTTCAAGCAAACTTTTTACCATGCCAGAGGGTAGAACTAAAGAAACTATAGGTTTACGCAATGCTTGTTTCTTCATCTCGTAAAATTCGTGGTTTTGGTTTGTAACAAACTCTTTCTCCATTTAGAAAGTTGGCTGGTTTAAAAGTATTGTTTGTTGAATATTTTATTTGTTAATTTGATTGTTCATTAATGGTGGTATGTTCTGCTTGAAGGGTCCATGCAGTAGGCGTTTCAATTAAGTTGAAGTAAACATTTTATAAAAAATATAATGTCCCGCAAACGTTTTGTCTGGTCAAAAATGAATTAGATATAACAAATATTCATAATTTCAAAAACTAAATATTTACAATTGTGTTGTGGTTTTTCTCAGAAGTGACTTGCGCATTCCGAATGAAGACAATCAATGTACGAATTATCAGAATTAAACACTTTTCAAGTTTCTTCCACATATTTAATCAGAAAATTGTTTCAAGGGTACTTTTTTTAATCGGGCATGCCCCCCTTTTTACATTTAAGGTTATCTAAAATCACGATGACGGCCCTTTAAGTTGTGTGGTCTATCTTATTATTTTAGCAAATAAGACTGTGGCCCTTATATACTACGGTATTTTAAACACCAATTGTTGCTTCAAACTTCATTGTTTCTAAGGTCTGATAAATTGGGGGGAGTATTTAAATATTTAAAGTCTACTCATGTCTCCATCTCATATATTCTATATACGATCATGTTTCTATTTGTACTTGGAACCTTTACACCCCCGACACGCTGAACTAAGTTTAACTAAACATGTCTATTGTCTAAACACGCTGAACTAAGTTTAACTTAACATGTCTATTGTCTAAACAAATCAATTTTTATATTTAAGCTATACTTTTTAGTTGTATTTTGATCAATCAAGTATATTTGTCTAAACGGCGTTGCAATTCAGAGTTTCCTCGTAATCTAACACTTGGATGTGTGTGCTCCCCCCCCCCCTCCTCCTACACAGGATAACCTATATCTATCTAGCCTCTTTCCTGCACGTAACCTCCCCCTCCCCCGCCTCAATATTAGCTTGGGCTCTCTATATATTCTATCCATATCTCTACTTGCAATGATTTAAGTCACATAAAGTATGTATAATGTGCAGGGTGTTCTAAAACATGGGAATTAAAGAGACAGTAAGCGTAATTTCTAGTGACCCTCTTCGCAATAAGGGCAGTGTCCGATTTACAACGGTACCCTTAAAAGCTTTGTCTGAGCAAGTAGGAATTAGATATTATTTTAATTTTTTCAATTGATGGGGTTTCTACAAAAGTGATTTGCACAAGTGCACGACAATACCACTGTGAAACTTATAGAAAAAAGACAATATCTTCTTCCTTATTGATTAGATAAAGGGTTCAAGGGTATTGCCATCTTTGTACGGAGGGCCATTTGAAATTACGCATACAGTCCCTTTAAGTAACAATTCTTTGATCTCCAATATTATTGAATAAAATCAAAGTTGTCCAATTACAATGATATTAAACAGCTTTTTGGAGAGCTTTCGAAGATATCAAAAATGTTTTGAATTTTTGATCCGTGTGATGTTTTGTCATACTTCGCGTAAAACAAGTAGAGGAGCACGAAGTCACAAAGTTGTACCTTTAATGTCGCATAAATTTTAACCTCTCTTTTTGTCTAGTTGACAGTGAGAACTGAGTCAAAAAAATTTTTTTTGAAAGAATGGCGCAGAGCGAACTGGAATTTTAGTTGCAAATAATTAAACCTACTATACATTAATAAAAACCTGAATATGATATCTTATTTCTTTACTCATGCGCATAGTCGATACCCAGCTTAATTCTCCATTACCCCTCCTCCCCCCTCTAGATATCAATTTGCATATGCAGCTTTCTGAAAACTCAAAATTTTTGTAATATTTCACCAAAAGTTTGACGGTTCGTTGAGCAGTATTCCCGGGCCCAAAGGAACCCGTTCCTAAAATATCCGAAATATCTACGGCAGAGACCCGCAAAAAGTATAATTGCAAGAAAAGGACTGTTTCGCTCTAGGGTGGGGGGTTCTTGATAATATATAGTTTACTTCAAACCAGAAAACTGAAAACATCAATGGAAGAATCTGACTGCAAGGTTCAAATATTTGTGCAAGGATTAATTCTAAAAATTGTGAATTTCATTGTTCGATCCTAAATCTTAAATTTCGCGTTATTTACTTGTGTGAGTTAAAGGGACTGTAAGGGTAATTTATAAATGAGCCTCCATGCAAATATTTTATATCAATGTTTATGATTTTGAAAACTTATCATTTTCAATTTAAATTCCTCTACAAAAGTGACTTGCGCATTTATTCTACAGGAAACCATGTATGAATTAAACATTTAATACTAGAAAAACGACAATACGGTTGTGAATCGGGCATTTCCAGCTTTACATGGAGGGCCACTTGAGATCAGGCTTCCAGTCCCTTTAAGATTAAGCAAATATTTAAATAAAAGAATGAAGCGTTGGATATGCGGGTTCGTATTATGAAGATCCCGCTGGCTCGACTTGACCGGCTTAGTAGAGATGAAGAATCAGGTATTCATCAAGGTCATAGTGATTCAAAGGTTGCCATCGATAAAAATTTTCCCAATTACTTTTTTTAAACTAAAGCAAAAAAGGGATGCTTTGTAGTATAAAATGTACAATGTCTATAAGATAAAATAAAGTAAAAGTGAGCTAGTTAGGTAAAATAACTTTAAATCGGCCAAGTCAGGATAATTGATGCACATTTTCTTAGCAGTCTGGATCTAAGTATACGGTTCATGGCGAAACTGGTAAAAAAACTCTTTTTATTTAATAAAATTATGATAAATATAAGTTTGCAACAATTCAGAAATGGAGAATTACAAAATTCCAATTATTTTGTTAAAAATTATGAACAGAATATTCAAATTGTTAAGGCATCTTTTTATAGTGCATTTTTATAGTGCATTTTTATAGTGCATTTTTACTTGAAATAGATAAAGTTTAGTGTGTGTGTGTGATCACACCAACTGAAATGTACTGCATTCTGCCCATCAATTGAATGTGTTAACGGATAAGGGTGGTGGGGGGGGGGGGGGGGGTTGAATATTTTTTACCTACTATCTGATGAAATGATATGAAAGGTTTGAAAAGCCTGATCTGCGTATAGTTTTTGCCCCAACTCTGACTTGAAATAATGATAGGTCTCTCTATGCAAAATTAGCGTTTGATGAAGTTTCAACCGTTTTCGATGATATAATCATATTTGCTAAATTTTGCATATCTTTAGAACTTTTTAATCTCGCAAATATGTAAATTCAATTCTATATTAATCAAGTATTGTAAGATTTATATGCGGGATTTTAAACTTAAAGCCAGTCAAATAAGAAAAAAGCTTTTTTGCTGTTTTTTTTTTTTTACGTGAAATCCATTTGATGATTTGAATCAAGTAGAAAATCAATTTCAATGAATATACTCGAAATGATTTTTTTTGTGTGCGGGGAGGGGGTTATTCTGTATTACCCCTGAGCTTTCTAGCCCCTCTCTCCCCTCCCCCAATCCCCTCGCAATTTTTAATGTTTGGTTCATGGGAATAACTGACCAACTGTTTTGTATAAAGCATTGCATACATTAGGCCTGCAAAATATAACCGTCATTTCTAGCTGCTGCTTTTCCATATAAGAGTTTTACATATTTGTTGAATTGTAAAGCTTGCATGACCGACTTGAAATTTGAAAAGCATATCAACATTTTATTTATTCGGATAAAAAATTTAAATTAATGCAAAAAAGTTCCTACATTTTCTTTTTTTAAGTGCATACTTGTTTTCTCGCCAAATTCATCTTTGATTGCAAAACTTTCAGTTTGTGGTTTTGCACATGCGTAAATATTCATACTTGTATGCAAACATTTGCAAAAGAATTGTGCAAACATCCCTTGAAACCAGCATATATTGACAAGCCATAAAACAATGTATTTGTAAAATTTTGCCAAACATAAATCGCCATTTTAATTACAAAACTTTATATTCATTTCATGAAACATATTTCTCTAATAATGGCGTCTGTTCATAGTGTTTACATCGCACAATGCAAAATGTATATGTACTATTTCGTAGTGTGCGTATCAAATTGAAAAAATGCCGCGGCGCTCTTTTTGTTTAGACAATTAGAATGTCAATCACAGTTGCTGGAGGTGTAAAATTAAATATTCTGGTCAGGTTCAGCATTGTTTAGAACTATACCGCGTCTATTCCAAATACACAGATACGTACAGGCAAAGAGGGGAGGACCCCCCCCCAAGGCAACGAGGGGGGATTGGGGGACGCCCCCCCTATTCACTCCCCGTCAACGGGTAGTATTCTGAAGCCCCATTTTAATATACAAGTTTTTATCAAACTATTAATATTTCTAGAAAAAACTTGAAACCTGATAAGTTTAATGAGAATAATTTAATAAACATAATAAATATATTTTATATACATATTTAGAAAATTCGTTTATCTTTAAAAAAAAAATGAAAAAAAATAATGAAAAATATAAACTCAAGATAACTTTCACAAACTCAAATTTTCATAATAAAACATCTCAAGAGGGGGGGAATGTGTAGATGGAAAATTGGAAATAAATAAAACCAAGGAATGTTAAAAGGATTGAGATAATTTTTAAAGTATTTTTTTCGGTAATAAGTGGTATGATTGATAATCAAAATACATTTTTTAATTATTTCTATCTTTGCAACCTGTTAAAGGTAAAAACCGTTGATATTTCATACTTAGGTTATTTGATCTAACAGAATTCATAGTTTGAAATATCTAGGGTCTATGATATTGGATTGCAAAGATATCGGGATTTGAAAATCAGAGTTTGTGGGAAAGACTCAATTCATTTGGAATGTCTGTTTGGGTGAACCAAAGTTTCGGGGCAACTCACATGTCCCCTAGATGGTTTATGGCTGGTCGAACATGTCCCCTAGATGGTTTATGGCTGGTCGAACATGTCCCCTAGATGGTTTATGGCTGGTCGAACATGTCCCCTAGATGGTTTATGGCTGGTCGAACATGTCCCCTACATGGTTTATGGCTGTTCGAACATGTCCCCTAGATGGTTTATGGCTGGTCGAACATGTCCCCTAGATGGTTTATGGCTG
>NW_019396953.1:260072-265030 GCF_000591075.1 Eurytemora carolleeae | reverse complement strand
AGAACAAGGAGTATTAAATAGAAGATATAACTGACGCGGCCCGCCCTACCGGTAGATGGCCGGAGAACAAGGAGTATTAAATAGAAGATATAACTGACGCGGCCCGCCCTACCATATGATTATACATGCCCATGCAGACGGGTACTCCATTTAAATAAGAAATATTTATCTGATCTACAATTACCGAGTACACAATAACCTATTCTGAATATTTCATATACAAATGGAGTAACGTCTGCAAAGCATTGGAAATAAATAAGAAAGGAATGTTATAAAGAATATACGATATTGTTTATAAACTTAGATTATTTTTCGTAATTTAGAACAAGTGGTACAATTAATCGAAACAATAATAGTAATTAAGTTATAGTTAGAAAAAAACTATATTTTTTATCTTTTGATTATAGATAATATATAAAAATAAATTATGTATATTTTCACCATTTTATTTGTTGTCTAAATTGTTAATTTGTCTATTTGTTTGCCGGTCTTTAGTAAATTTTCTATATGTATATGTATATATGCCTATACTTCTATGTGTCTATATGTCTAATGTCAATATGTCTATATGTTCAAAGTTTGTCTTTCTTCTTGTCAATATCATATGCTTTTTGATAATAATATGATTATAACTTTTATTGCTAAAGAATTGTTTAATTATATACAGAAAATTGTTTAAAAATAAAACATATAAACATATATTTTAATAATTACAATTTTAAGACCTAACTTTTTTTCTTTGTTTTTCAAATAGCAAAAGGCAAAAGCAAAGCTAGTTGTGAAAAACGTTATCCACAAAACAACATTACTTCAATTAAAGAAATCAAAGATATCTATCTATCTATTCATCTCTCTATCTATTTTTCTATCAGATATGTATCTTTCTATCTTGCTGTCTATCTATCCATCTACCCTCGAATCAAAGTTAGCTATCCATCTTTCTATAAAATATGTATCTTTCTATCTTGCTGTCTATCTAACTATCTATTCTCGAATCAAAGATATCTATCTATCTATTCATCTCTCTATCCACAAAAAAACATAACTTCAATTAAAGAAATCAAAGATATCTATCTATCTATTCATCTCTCTATCTATCTTTCTATCAAATATATATCTTTCTATCTTATAGCTGTCTATCTATCTATCTACCCCATCTGTCCCCCAATGTTTAATTAAGGCCGATCTAATCCTTACTTGGAATTGACACTTGAAGTTTATTGCCCATTGTACCAAGCCTATTCTAAGCCTATACTAAAGCCCACGTAAATATCTGCCAAAAAAAACAAGCTTCTTGCAAAAAAAACTTTTGAAAACACATAATTATGATGAATATTGAATAGTTATAAATATAGAATTTTAAGAAGTTTAAATAATATATTATATGCATATATTTAAATATTGTATTAGACTGTATTTTGCACTTTATCATTTATGTTCAGTCCATGCTCATATTCATTATAGCAGTACTTTAAATATATTATCTGTATATTTTAACACTGTGCTGTAAAGTGTATTTAAACAAAAAGGATATTTATAAAACAATTTGATTTTAACCCTATCCCTGCTGGGGTACTTGAAAACCAGGATACGCTGGGAGGGGGGGGGCAATTTGACCCCCCCCTCTAAATCCCATGTTTGATGTCCAAATATGACAAATGANCTCCCCGGGGTAACCTCCCCCCCCCCTCTTCCTTCAACCTATGCATATTGCATATATTTCAATTGTCTAATGTCCCTTTAAAGTTTAAATGCTATATATAAATCTCACTTTAAAATTCCTTGCATGGTTTTAAGATATGTATTTAGTAAATATATAGAACATCATATTACAATTTTATTCTGTTTTAGTTTTAAAGTCACCATTAGCTAGCTTTCGCTTTCCGAATTTAAAACAAAATTTATTTTTTATATATGCCATCAAAATTTAAGTTTTCTATTTAGGTTTTTGTGTGCACATGGCAAATTACAGGTTTCCTCCGTTATACTTCCTTTTTTCTGTATTCCTAAACTTCATCACAATATTTCACAGTTTATCTCCTGTTAACTCAATATCTTTTAACTTACTTCTCTTTCTTAGACTTATTGATTTTTTCCCTTCTTTCTTGCACTTCCTATTCATTTACTTCTATTTCTAAAATTTTCTATTTGTTTGTTTCGTTTTCTCAAACTTCCTATTAATTTACTTGTCTTTCTAACATTTCCTAATAGTTAACTTCTCTTTCTAACATTTCCTATTAGTTTACTTCTCTTTCTAACATTTCCTATTAGTTTACTTCTCTTTCTAACATTTCCTATTTGTTTACTTCTCTTTCTTACATTTCCTATTTGTTTGCTTCTCTTTCTTAAACTTCCTAATCAGTTGCTTCTATTTCATTCACTTCCTTATACTTTTCTGTCAGTCACTTCTATCCATTTACTTCTCTTTCTTTTACATCCATTTACTTTCTTCTTTTTCTTACACTTCCTATGCATTTACATGTTCTTTTTCATTTTTTCACATTCACTCTGAAATTTTTTTTTTCGTTTTTTATATTGGGCCATCTAAAACGTTTCCTTTTCTTTTCGTTCACTTTTTTTTAACTATTGACAATTCCTTTGCCCCACATTCTGACTTTTAGTCCCTTTTTCATTTTCCGATAACGATATCATCATAGGAATTGTAACTACAGCAATTCCTGTTAACTTTGTGACTAAAGTTATTAACCACAGTTAATTGATTGAGACTCCGCTTTGATTACGGTATTAGAAGTAATTTGATTCTCGTTGAAACATACGAGTGGAGATCAGACCTCGAGTATTGGTATTGATCTATTAAGTGCTAGTGTCTATATTGACATTGATAGCTAACAAGATCGCGCCCTATATAGTGGCGTTGATTAGTCACGGGATTGTAGCAGTGTGGATATTGTCCTAGTTATCACTGATCAATTGATTGCTAGTGTCTGTATTGACACCAATAGCTAACGATTTCGCGCCCCATGTAGTTGTAGCTGTGTGGTTTGTGTTCCTATGTGACATTTAGAACATTGGCTCATCCCTATCATTTGGGATTGTTATGTATAGTTTGTTTGATAGCTACGCTTGTGTCCCTGTATGGCATTTAGAGCCTGGGATTCAGTCCTGGTAGAGTTTGATAGCGGACGGATTGTACCTGGATAGATACGTTCGAGAACAAGTTATGGAGTAGGTGTTTAACTACTTACAACATGCATAGAATATTTAGCTCTATGCTTCCCTCCCCATGACTTAGCTGTATACAGTGTTATCATGTATACAATCTAGGTATAATACATATTAAATTATATCATAAAAGTGTCCAAAAAAACGTAATTTTAGATTTTCTACAGGGACAGGGTTCATTTATACTTATATAATATTTATAATAAGCTTTGAATTACAAGAGTTCCCGCAAATTCTAAATGTGTGTAAAAAATGATAATCTTTGAATGGTAAAAATAAATAAAATTTCAGGCTAAAAACATCCCCCTTGTTTTGAATGTATAAGGGTTGGGTTACGGTCTGCAAGGCAGGAAAAATACATGAAAACATGGCATAGATCCACCCTAGAAAATAATAGAGCTTGTTCCTTGCAATTTACAAACATGCAAATTATCATGAAATTGTCATGACTTAGCTTTTTTGCTTCAGTGTAACATTTTGGAACAGATTATTGTCGAAATTTTTTAAAAGCAAAATTTAAAGGAAAAAGTCGACAAAATTATAATTGTTGGCACAAATAGAAACAAATTAAAAAAATTTAATTATGTTTCGACAATATTTACGATTGCGAAATACAAAACTTTTCATGAATGAAAATTTCAATACAAAAAGTACAAAAAGGTAATTAATTACTAATTTTTAGTTTACACCATTATAAAATTACATTTATCAATATACTTTTGTAACTAATCAGATTTCAGATTCTGCTAGAGATTAAAATCTGTACAACAGAAATATGGATTTGAGATATATTTGAAAATATTTTGTGGGGTTTTCGCTTATATACAAATGTCCTCATTATGATAATATTTAATATATTATAGTATATGCTTCAAGAAATTAAGAAATTACATGTCTGGTTTCTTTTTATTTAAAATCTGCAGTTTAAAAAAGCAAGTGAAAGAAGTCCCTTACAGCCGGCCTGGGAAAAGATGTCCCTTACAGCCGGCCTGGGAAAAGATGTCCCTTACAGCCGGCCCGGGAAAAGATGTCCCTTACAGGGGAAAAGATGTCCCTTACAGCCGGCCTGGGAAAAGATGTCCCTTACAGCCGGCCTGGGAAAATAAAGTTAAGATTCCGTATGAAAATATTTTACTACCAGCAAAAACTCGGTTTCTGTTGATAACATTTATATTTAAGATTTATCCGCAATATGGTTTTGTGTGTAGTGTGCACGCACATTATTAGTTTAAATGAACTTCTCTTAAAGCTGTGTAGAACTATATTTAAGTGCGGGTACCAGGGTACCAGACCTTTTTACCTTCACGTTTTTGCGTCTTTACTCTTTCATGAAAATCCCATCAAGGTTGACTTTTTAGCCATCATTGTGCGGGATGTTCTATCTCGGTTTTTGAACCGCTTTTCGCGTTTTTTAGTCCGCCTGAAACGTGTTTTTTAGTCAGTTTTTGTCTAGGTTTTTATCCCAACAGGTTTAACAGTTCGCAAACCTGTCCACATCTTAACATCAAGCTGAAGAGGGAGGAACCCCTCTTTGCAATAATGTCCCCACCCCCCTTTCCCAGATGATTGAAAAAGTTCGCATTATTTAATATTAATGAGATTGAATTTAGAATTTTAACATTTTTCTCTCTCTTTTTATCATATTTAAATAAGATATGCTGTATATAATACTTTGATATAATTTGAAAATATTATTATTATTATTATTATACTAGTTGATTATTGAATTTACTGATTCTTCTTTAGCAACTTTGTAACTTTTCATCCCCCCCCCC
>NW_019396953.1:246719-259106 GCF_000591075.1 Eurytemora carolleeae | reverse complement strand
ACCCCCTACCCCTAGTCCTAAAGTATACCATACACCCCTAGCCACGAGGTTTACCCCCTACCCCTAGTCCTAAAGTATACCATACACCCCTAGCCACGAGGTTTACCCCCTACCCCTAGTCCTAAAGTATACCATACACCCCTAGCCACGAGGTTTACCCCCTACCCCTAGTCCTAAAGTATACCATACACCCCTAGCCACGAGGTTTACCCCCTACCCCTAGTCCAAAAGTATACAATACACCCCTAGCCATGAGGTTTACCCCCTACCCCTAGTCCTAAAGTATACCATACAACCTATAGCCATGTGGTTTACCCCCTATCCCCCTCAAATGGTCTTTTTACGCTCTGTTGAAAGAATGATGTCCACCCAGGTTTTTGCGTCTTGAATTCCGAGTTGTTAGACCTAAAAAAGCTTTTTTCCCCTGTTTTTGTCCTGTATGCCATTTATCATTGAAAACAGTTTCTACTGATAAGGTGGTTTTTGTTTATATTGATGCATAACGCATGTGATAGGTGGGCTAATTGGCTGTTTACCTTTTGGATTTACGTACTGCAGTCTACAAAATTGATCTATATATCGTCATAAATTCCTCCGCTTTCTCCTCAATAATCTTTTCCTCGTTCATTCCTCCTCCTTTTCCTCGTTCATTCCTCCTCCTTCTCCTCATCTATTCCTCCTCCTTCTCCTCATCTATTCCTCCTCCTTCTCCTTATCTATTCCTCCTCCTTCTCCTCATCTATTCCTCCTCCTTCTTCTCATCTATTCCTTTTCTTTCTCCTCATCTATTCGTCCTCCCTCTCCTTATCCATTCCGCCGCCTTCTCCTCTTCTATTACTCCTCCATCTCCTCATCTATTCCTCCTCCTTCTCCTCATCTATTACTCCTCCATCTCCTCATCTATTCCGCCACCTTCTCCTCATCTATTCTTACACCTTCTTTTCATCTAATCCTTCACCTTCTTCTCATCTATTCCTCCATCTTCTCCTCATCCATTCCTCCACCTTCTCCTCATCCAATCCTCTTCCTTCTCTTCATCCATTCCTCCTCCTTTTCCACATTCATTCCTCTTCCTTCTCCTCACCTATTCCTTCACCTTCTCCTCATCCATTCCTCCACCTCCTCCTCATTCATTCATCTTCCTTCTCCTCATCCATTCCACCACCTTCTCCTCATTCATTCCATCACGTTCTCCTCATCCGTTCCTTCACGTTCTCCTCATTCATCCTTCCACCTTCTTCTCATTCATTCCTCCGCCTTCTCCTCATTCATGTCTCTACCTTCTCCTCATCTATTCCTTCACCTTCTCATTCATTCATTTACCTTCTCCTCATTCATTCTTCCACCTCCACCTTCTCCTCATCCATTCTTCCACTTTCTCCTTATCCATTCCTTGACCTCTCCTCATTTGTTTCCCTCCATCTCCTTAATTATCCATTCTTCATCATTCTTCTCACCTAATCCTCTACCGCCGTCTCCCTTCACCTCATTCATTCATTTTCATTCTCCTCATTTATTCCTGCACCTTATCCTCATCTAATCCTCTACCGCCGTCTCCCTTCTCTTCATCCATTTCTCTATCCTTCTCCCTTCTCCTCATCCATTTCTCTATCCTTCTCCTCATCCATTCCTCCTCCTTCTCGTCATCTTTTACTGCAAAAAAAAGATACTCTCTCTGTACTCTTACTTCCGGTTTTCTAACACCCTCCCCCTCTACTCAATGCATACAATACCTCTCCTCTCCTCTCTCTCTCTCTGAAATCTCAATAAAGTTTAAAGGTCCACAGGCCTGTATGTACGTGAGAGCCTAGAACGTGCAGTGACAAAAACTTCTAATGTTTTTATAAGTTTTTGCCTAGGGTTGGTTTTTGTGACACAAACCCGCAGCCCCAGACCCTCGGATATCCTACTATACTACTATACATATACCCCCCCCCATCCCTCAATACAGATGAATTTTATCTATATATGGACGTCTACCCTACCCTTACCCTCCTCCCCCCACCCTTCTTTCTTATTTTTTTAAATATTGACTGTTAATTAACTGTTACTTTCTTTTCATTTAACCAAGTTGTCTATTTATCAAGATATCTATGTATCAAGTCATTTATGTATTAATTTATCTATGTATGAAGTTATCTATCAAGTTATCTATTTATTAATATATCTATTTATCAAGTTATCGATCTATCAAGTTACCTTTTTTTAAGATATATGTAATTTTTCAATTTATCTATTTATCAAGTAAAATATTTATTAAGTTATCTATTTATCAATTTATCTATTTATCAAGTTATCTATTTATCAAGTTATCTATTTATAAAGTTATCTATTTATCACGTTATCTATTTATCAACTAATCCATTTATCAAGTAATCCATTTATCAAGTAATATTTCTATAAAGTTATCTATTTATCACGTTATCTTTTTTATAAATTTATCTATTTATCAAGTTATCTATCTATTAAGTTATCTTTTTTAAAGTTATCTATCTATTTATTTATCTATCTATCAAGTTATCATTTTATCAGGTTATCTATTTATCAAGTTATCTATTTTTATTAAGTTATTATTTATTAAGATATCTATTTATTAAGTTATCTATTTATTAAGTTATATATCTATTTATTAAGTTATCTATTTATTAATTTATCTATTTATCAAGTTGTCTATTTATAAAGTTATCTATTAATATAGTTATCAAGTGACTTGTTTGCTAGTGTATTTTGTTATCAATAAGTCGTAGACTCTATCTGAACACACAAAACAATCAGATAGATGTTGAACAAAAAGAGAAAATAAATAAACAAATTAGACGAAAAAGTGGCACTTAACATTCCCAGCCTTTTCTAAACATGTCTCAAAAACTACTCCTAAGCATATTGGCCCATCATTTCCGTCCCCAAATCTATATTATTCAAAACGAGGAATTAATATAATCTGTCCTTACTCTAAGAATTAGATGAAGGCGACGGTAAAATTAATACGACATTACTGCTACGGTTTTCTGACCTCGTAGCTCCTCTAGTTTTAATTTTATGCACAAGTATAAGAACAGTGAATTTATTCATTTGCATATTTGAAATTCAAAACATTTCTTTCAGCATTTCACAACTTCAATTAAAAGTTCTTATTTTTTGTTACAATTATTTTCTGTTACAATTATTTTCTGTTACAATTATTTTCTGTTACAATTGTTTTCAGTTACAATTATTTTCAGTTACAATTATTTTCAGTCACAATTATTTTCTGTTACAATTATTTTCTGATTTTTTACTCTTCTCTTTTTCTTTTTCTTCTTTATACATAAATGTTTATTATTAAATCCTTTTAATTCCTTTAATTTTTTTTTCAAATTTGTTTCTGTATTTTTCTTTTTTCTTTGCTTTTCTGATTCTTTATCAAATTCTTCTTGTTGTTCATTTTCAAATACGTATTTATGAAATACGTATATTCTCTTCTCTAAAAATACCCATTCCTTTATTAAAAGCTGTTTTTTGGAATGCAACAATTTTTTATTTAATCCTGCCCCTTTTAAGAATAATAATAAATAATAAAAATGATTTTTTAATTTTTACAATGGAATGTCATTTACTCTCAGACAAATTAGAAATTTAAATTTCAATTGATTTTAATTTGTCTGAGAGTAAATTATACATTTTTTTGCTTTCTTATTCTTTACCAAATTTTCTTTCTTTCCTTTTTATTCTTTATCAACTAATTCTTTATATTTTCAAAACTTTTTCTTATTCTTTCTCAATCACTATTTTCTTTTTTATTTTGTCAATTGATTGAGAGTGTTTTCTGTGTATTCTTAAACCGCTAAACAGATAAAGAATATTCACAAGTGTTTTTTAGAGACAAATTTTATTGGATTTTTAAGTGGTTTCCGAACATGAAAATAGTTTTTGCATTCAGCAATATGTCAAAACAGAAACTTGTCAAACTTATTTACGAAAAAACGTCTTAAATGTTTTATTTCTTGCACATTTTAACTCAAAAGTTTGATATCTTTTTATAAACAAACTTTGCAAATGTTGAAATGATGTAGATTGGAAACTTATTTAAGAAACAAAAAGATCATTTATAAAAATTAATTTTATAATATAACGAAATGGTCGCAAATAAAATTTTTTGTTTCTAAACTTTTAAAATAAAAATCAACAGAGTTGATTTGAATTAAACCGTATTTAAAAGACTAAATTCTCCGATAAAATAAAACTGAATGAGCTACACTGAGTTCCAAAAAAGGCGCGCGAACGCTTTTTATGCGCGTCCAGTTTGGAGCTGTCACCGCATTCGGCCGTTGCTTTAATTCAAATTATTTAATCCAACTGCAAATCATTCTTTAGGTTGCAAAAAACGCGCGTAAAAAGTTGCATTGTCTTGAAATGCGCGTAATGGCCTAACCCTGTTGTACTTTATAACGGTCAATGTATTGTGTATGTACAAATCCTACATTTGAATATCATTACAAACATTATTCAAAAAAGACTAAGTTTAAGTTTGCGTAAGTGTGTGTTTTCCGACCGTATAGAAAACTGTGTGCTCTTTTAAGATTTATTAAGTGACATATAATCAGTTAGTGTGAAGTACGTATATTCTCATGGGGTTATACTTAGACAAACATACAGACAGATAGACACAGATATATAAAATATACAGATAGATAGACGGATAGATATATAGATAGATATGTTAAAGACAGATAGACAAATATAAACATAGAAATATAGAAATATAGAAATATAGAAATATAGAAATATAGAAATATAGACAGAAAGAAATATTGACAGATAAAAATATAGACATATAAAGGAAAAAATAATTAGACAGATAGAAAGATAAACAGGTAGATGGCAGACAGGCATACAGAATACAGAATAAATAGACGTATATTAAAAAATAAACAGATATATATGCAGATAGATTAACAGATAAAATGTTAGATTGTCAGACAGGCAGATAGATGTATATAGACATATGCAGACAAACATTTAATAATTTATATTCAGTTTTCCCACGAAGACATATTAGGCATTATATGCAACTTCTCATATTATTACACCAGTGGGGGTACATCTCATTATAGAAGCATAGATAGATAGATAGATAGATAGATAGATATATAGATAGAGATAGATTTATGTACACTGTACAGTGTGCATGTGGATAGATTAGATATATGTACACTGTACAGTGTGCATGTGTATAGATATATGTACACTGTATATAAATACAATACCATCTTAGTTTTTAGATTTTTTCGGTCAAAATGCTGTCATTACAAAATTATTTAGTTTCTTTTCAATAGCATAATATTGTTTTTTTTTCGAAAACATTTTAATTTCTCATCAAAACTTTGAATCGTATACTGTGAAAAACTTATGAACCGTTCAAATGAGCTGCAAACTCGTGAAAGATTTTTAAAACGTATTTTAATTACTATTACGGGTCAAAGGGATCAAAAACATAAATGTATTTACACTTTACACAAACTTCATATCTATATTTTACTAAAAAATACTAATGTCTTATGGTCATAACTTTCTCCTTCTTTAAAAACTTTAAAGTTTCATAAACAACAAACAGAATTTCAAAAATCAGTTTTTTCCTTATATGGTAATAAAGTAAAGAAAGACAAAATTAAATAAATGTTCAACTTTCTAGACTAAAGCCTTAATAACCCCTCCCCTCCTCCCTAAACATAACCTCCACTACCCTTGCGAGGCTCGAGGCCGACTTTTCCGCCTATCCTCACCCCCACCGGCTCTAGGGAGGTAGGCTTTTCAGGGGGGAGAGGCCGTTTCAAGGGGGGGGGGGTGGAGTTTTTAAATCTTGGTTCTCTCAGGGGGTATTGACCTCTATACTATATTATAGAAAGGCCTCGAGAGCAAAATACGTAAAAAAAGATAAAATATAAAAATATAACTTAAGTACTTCTCTCAAACGTACTTAGAATGAAAAGAAAAAAATTAATCCTTCTCTCACAATGATAATTGGTTTACATTTGTACATTTGTAATACATATTTTTAATTTCTCGGGAAAATTAATTTAAAAAGGGTCATTATGGTTGTATAATTATATTGTATATATATCATCATATAAATTTCCGTTTTCAAGTAAAATATTTTATTAATATTTTTTGACACGAGATATGTTTTTCATTGAAATAAACACATTTTCTGTTATGTACATAATTACCTAGGGAGCGTTAATTAAAAATGCCATGCAAAAATACTCAAAATTAATTAAACTAAAATTCTGTTTAATTTTGAACTTTAAGTTATTCTAAAGATTTAATGTTTTAAACCTTTTGAGTGAGTTGTTTCCCTTAAAGTTTATTGGTCTATTCAGCGCACGTTAAGTATTTTATTTGCACAGTTTTTGCGATAGCTGGACAAAGTGTGCAAATTTTTTAACAAATATTGGCCTCATTCCAAAGCAAGGATGTCTCAAAAAGTTATTTCTCCTGATTAAGTTTTCTTCTGAATTTGGCTTGGGGAAATGAATTTGTCGTGTCCAGTTCTCATTTGAGGAAAATCCAAGTTTAACACTGAATTTGAAACCCTCATTATTGGCTCCAATCCCTGCGCCCTATTTGCAACCCACTGCTCAGTTAGCAGTGTACAATCTAGAGTTTATGATGCAAAAACACCAGTTTTTGTCCCATGTTGCTCGCCTGAAAAAAGGGGGTAAAAATTAGAAGTGTGACAGTAGTACGTGTGTCACTGACATCTATTGAAAAACTTCGGCAACTTACAATTAGGCAAAAAATGGTTCTCCATATGAATTTAAAGGGACAGACCGGCTGTTTAAGGTAGTTAAACTGAGTTTGCATTGTTTTTGACATTTTCCAGTTCCCACCTCCCCCCCCCGGACTGAATTCTGTGCAAATTGTGTTCCCGTGGCCCGGGTGGCGGTTCGGTGCATGAAAAATGACCCCTGCCGTCCTTGGTCCTGCCTAATTTATGACCCCTGCCGTCCCTTCTGCCCAAGCCCTGGAGCCGACCCATGCCGTCCCGCCCTCCGTGTCCAGGGTTCGCGAATTCTGTGGGGCGGGTAGGGTGGGAGCAAGGGTAGGGGGAGTGGGACAGAAACTTCAGAGCCGTCTGGGAGTAAGGTTGTCCAAAGGACCCGTCTGTCTAACAGACGCTGTCCCCCTTAGTGCACCCTGTCCCTCAACAAACGCTGTTTGACAGCTAAAAAATTGTGAATTGTCTCTAAGTGAGTTAATACCTGATTGTGACCGTTTATACATATATGACCGCTGGTAATAGGATGACCGACTCCCCTCCCCGGGACCAGGACTCCGACCAGGGCCCGGAGGACCTCCGGAGCGATATTAAAAAGAAAAAAGGATCAGGTAGAGAATTATATAAATATATATATCTATACCTGTAAAGTACAAATCTATGGGATTTGTGGTCATGTATAAATATCAAAACCAGAGATTTTGCAATTGAACCAAAGAATTATTACAAAATTTAGTTAATCGTGGGTGTGANGGGGGGAATCTTAAAGGTATTCAATCAAGGTATTTGACATTTAAGATCGAATATGATACATCTAACTTAAAAAAAAGTACTGTTAATATATAACATGCAGGAGAGAGAGAAAAGGATATAATAATATTCAAATTTAATGAAAATAAATTTAATTTTTAATTTCTGAATACTAATGGAAAAGCTGGTAATGGTATAAATATACTTCAGAAGGCGAAGAGAGGGGTTACTGACTCTTCAGTCTAAGTAAAGAACCTACAGCGATATAGATGTTTTATAAAGACAGATACATAGATATATTTACAGATAGATAGATATATGGATGGATAGATAGATATATGGATAGATAGATATATGGATAGATAGATAGAATTTTGCAACACTGAATCCGCGGTGTAAACTGTATACTATACTCTACAGGGAGGCCTCGGGATGCAAACTTAAACATCTCTCTCTCTTCTCCCTCAATACCTCTCCTCCCCCCTCCTTCTCTTAATTTCTCTCTCTTCTTCCCCCCCCATTCTCTTAGCTTATCTACACATATATTATATGTATTTACACATATGTATATATGTTTAATATAATATATACATTGTATAGTATATATGTATTATGTAGATATTTATACATATTAAAGTAAAAAGTACAAGAACGTTTAAGTTATTCAATCAAAATACATTTATAAAAAATATATATTTTTTGGAAATATACAATGAAATATATTCTAAAGTTTAACACTTTATTAGCACATAATTAATGTTGAACCAAATTCGACTGATTTCATATAAATATTATATTATATCATATATAGGGGAGGAGGGGGGGGGGGAGTTGCAAAAATTCTTTGTTTATATTTACCGTTGAGTAACCGTCGAGTTGGCTCGTTATGTTATCAACATTTTATTGCTTTAGAACGATTTCTTTTTGCAACGAAAGATGACTCCGAAACATTTATAAAATAGATGGATAGATAAAATTTAACGATGTGCTTTAAAATATATACATTAATAAAACTTTATCATGGTTTCAGGTCTAATATGTAATTATGTTTTTTTGTAAACAATTTGCCATTATGTTGATTTATTATATAATTGGTTAAAAAGTAAAGATTTTGCTTGTTCATAATCAACCAAAGATTTTACAAAAATAGGACGAATTTATGCAAGATAGGGTGTATAGACTTACCTTTATTGAACTTGAATAATTTTAAACAAATCCTTAAATGATTTTAAACAAATCCTTAAATGATTTGATTTCTGAGAAAGCTATGACCGATTTAATTATTCAATACCGCACATTTTGTGGAACTTGCAGAATCAAAAAACATTTCGAAATTACACAATCTTTTTTTCAAATTATGAACAGAAATTTAGAGATATCTCACACTGTTTAATGTTCTTAACATTCTGCTTATAATTTCGAATAAAATATTAGAAATTTTTCAAAATTTTCGGTAGTTTTTTTATAACGAATAATATGTTTGTGGTTTTTAAAACATTGTATATTCGTACTTTGATACTTACTTATTCTTTTGATAGTAAGTTTCTTATTATTATTTTATCGCATATAGGATCTACTATTGGAAATTTATTAACATGGTTTACGTACGGGAACGTGGCTATACAAGGTTATCCACAAAGGATTAGACTTTGATTACGACCTCAAACCTTTTAGTTCCGACTTTCGGAGGTCATAGAAATTGTCTTATTTATGATTAATATATGATTTGTCAAAAAGGCAAAAAGTTTAAGAAAGTTAGAATAAGACTTGAAAATTTTTGTACAGTCGTCTTTTAAGTCTCATTTTTTGTGAGTAACCGTATAATAAATGTAAAATGTTAAATGTTTAAAATTCATGCAGTTGTTCATAACAATTATGGCGATAATAATAAAACATGTTCAAACCTCCTTTTAAACTTTTGCCTGATCACCCAGTGTCCGAATTTAATGAATTTAAAGGGACAGACCGGCTGTTTAAGGTAGTTAAACTGAGTTTGCATTGTTTTTGACAAATTCATTATTATTCATTTGAGATATATAAAAAGTTTCCACGATGTACAATTACTGAGTTTGAGCGCAAAGTCGACGTTCAAAATCATGAATTTGGGTGGGTACGTTTTCAGAATCGGGTTTTTTTTAAAATTATTAAATAACGACGACGAACAATAAAGTAAAAATTCTAAGAAAACTAATTAGATGTTTGGGAACATATTTCTCAAAAGAAATTTGTCAATAAATCAAAATTAGAATTAATTATTTCCTTTTTCATCATTATATTGAATTTCTTATTTTCTATGAATTTCTTCAAATTCTTCAATGTTGTCTTTTTGATAAAAATTCCAGAAAATCTTTGTGATTTAAGAGATTAAAGAAACTAATAATTGAATAAGATTACTTATTTTCGATGATAAGGGTTAATTTTAATTCTCTCAACCTGTCCCTAAACAACTAATTAGTTTATTGTAGAATTTTGTTAACATTTAACAATTTTAAAAAACAATTCGGAAAACGTATCAACCAAAAAGTACGATTTTAAAACTTGACTTAGCGCTTAAACTCAGGATTTGCAGATCTTTAAAAAGTTTTATATGTATGCATGAATCCTAAAGAATTTTTCCACAACACTGCATACTCAGTTTAACTTTCTTACATTGCCGGTCTGTCCCTTTAAAGCGCGTCTCAAATCCCCCAAGAACTGGTTTCAATTGAGCCCCGGCTTAAACCTTGAAAAATTAAATACAATTTTAAGTGGAACCAACCATATTTGAGTCGCGGCTAAAATTCTTTAAATTCGGCCTCAGGACGGAGATATTCAATTTTTTTTCTGAAAAATCATAAATCTGTATTTTGTTTAGTTGTGATGACGACCCAACCATCAAATGAGAGTGAACTGCAGCTGTACAGAGTACTGCAGAGAGCTAATCTACTTCACTACTACGATACTTTCATATCACAAGGTACATATAATGCATACATGAAGAGCCGTAAACTTAAAATAGAGTATCGGTACGAAACCGAGTTTCGAAGCACAGTTTCATAAAAAACCCTATCATTTCATAAGTGAAAATCGCAATTAAAGTGTCCCATCCTCTCCTAAAAGTAAAAAATGGTTTCGTTTTTCAAAACTCTCTTAAATTTCCGACTTGTTTGTTCAACGAAATAAAACAAGGTGTTCAAAACTCTTCATATTAACAATATATTTTCAGCAAAGGTATATTTTTTTGAACTACCCTTTCCTATGTAATTTTTAGCAACTCTTCCCTGAAGTGAATATACCTCCTTCTCTCTCCTGAAAATGATAATAACAATTTCTTATCACATAACCTGCAAAAACCTCTCTTTATTGATGACCTAAATTCTCTTAACTGGGGGAACTAAAAAGCAACAAATAATGAAAAGATAATAAACGGCTTCTCAGTTTTGAACAAGAAGAATGTTTAAATATAAAAAGGTTGAAAAGTGAAGTTTTTACACTCGTCAGCTTTTAGTGACAAGTATATATCCTTATATACATGCTCGTATAAGAACATGTTTATGTCAATAACTGGAGAAAATCATGGAAGAAAAATTATTAAAAGGTTTCATATTGAATTTCAAGTTTTTCAAAGAGTTTAGATAGATAGATAGATAGATAGATATATGTTTAATTTAAATTCTCTCTCTCTATAGAGTCTAGACTTAAGATATGTTATAAAACTTTTTCTTGTTTTCTTTTAACATACAAATCCATTTGAGAGCAATTTGCGGATATTTGCAACCCACTGCTCAGTTAGCAGTGTACAATCTAGAGTTTATGATGCAAAAACACCAGTTTTTGTCCCATGTTGCTCGCCTGAAAAAAGGGTGTAAAAATTAGAAGTGTGACAGTAGTACGTGTGTCACTGACATCTATTGAAAAACTTCGGCAACTTACAATTAGGCAAAAAATGGTTCTCCATGGNGTTGCTTAATAGTTCACAACTAAAAGATTAAAAAGTCTATCATACAGAGTTTTAGAATCGGGCGAAGTTTGTTTTTAAACTTTTTTGTCAAATGATTTGTAATAAACATGATGACCCTCCCCCCCTCTATATTTTCATCCCGTCAATTATCCTCATTAGTAAAAACATAATTGCCTCCCAACTAATTGATTTTATTGTCCTTGGCTCTGCTTTTTGTCTAGATATTAATCAATCAATCAATCAATAAATGCATTTTTTACTTTATTACATAGTTTTATTTATTTATGCTAATTGCTTTTTTGTTGTTGCAATTTTAAGAGCTTAGCCGTGCTTTAATGGGGGGGGGGTGTTACATACTGTACATAAGATTTAATGGGGGGTGTTACATACTGTACATAAGCTTTAATGGGGGGGGGGGTGTTACATACTGTACATAAGCCTCTTTTTTATAGTATTAAAAGGTTGTTATGAATAATTTTTTTAAACAAGTCAGTCAACTTAGTTTATTTATTTTCAAAATGCATTGTTTTGTCATCCAGTACCCCTTGTCACCCCTTGTAATCCTCTGTTACCCCTTGTTACCCCTTTTACCCCTTGTTACCCCTAAAGGATTTGCATTTGTTCCTATATTGTATGATATATCCTCTATATGTATATATGATATACCATACAGTATATAGAACCCCCCTGTATTATACATTTGATCTTGTTCTTATACCCTGGGTCCCGGGCTAGATAAAAACCATAGATTCACTTTTTCTCCCACCCTGTAGTATTCCAGCTAGACACTTTTTCCACCCTGTTTTTTCCCACTGTAAAACATGACACTGATTCTCGCAAAAATGATATCGTGGTGGTCGGTAATTAAGTGTTTTATGTGAGTTGTACATACGTTGTTTATGTGATACCAACTAGGAAAGGGGGGATTGAGGGGGCTTTA
>NW_019396953.1:239100-246698 GCF_000591075.1 Eurytemora carolleeae | reverse complement strand
GGGGGGGGAGAAAAGGGTAAAAACTGAGAATAATGTGAATCAAGGGGGGGAGGCTTTTAAAATTAATTGTTTCCCTTGACTCTACATTGTAATATTTCCGGTGCAGAGCTACCGTTTTGTGTGCTCCAGAGGAAATATTAATAATTTTATACATATTCAAACAAAAATAAAAATAGCTTTAAAACAATTTAATTATTCTCAATAAAAACATCAAATTAGACAAAATATATATCTACTCTATATATGTTTAACAACTCACGTATACAAATGATTTAAATCTAAAAAAAGTTTAATTTAAATGCTTAATTTTTAAAAATCAAGTTTTTGTTGTTAATATCTGGGAAAGGTTTTTGTATAAAAAGAATTAGAGAGTTAAAGATAAGCCGGAAATAAAAAACTGATACTCAGGGTGGGACGGGACGGGAGGGGAGCCGGGGGGGATTGAAGTTTTGTAGATTTTGTATTTATTATTTTGTGCCTCAAACAATAACATGCCTTCTCAAAAGAAATTTGTCAATAAATCAAAATTAGAATTAATTATTTCCTTTTTCATCATTATATTGAATTTCTTATTTTCTATGAATTTCTTCATATCGACATTATTAGACGTGTACTGTGTAGTGTGTAGACTGTAGACTAGTTTCAACTTTTTCTATCATCTTAATAAAACAACTGCTTTAAAAGCACATGCTTAAAAACATAATTAAAAGATTACGTACACGTCCCGCCGGCCCCCTTCCCCTCAGAATCTTCTGAATATACTATTTGCGGTACACCCATTTTTATACAAAAACTCTTAAAAGTCCATATTTTCATCCATTTTAACCAACCCCTCTTTACAAAACCTCTTATGATAAAAAGATATGTATATACTCGTATATATTATATAATTACCCCTGTAATAATATTAAACAATAGAATATTTTAGAAACGGACCAAGCAGAATTGATATTGTTTTATCTTCTATGAAAGAATAATAATTGAATGAATAGGTCGTAAAACAATCATGTATCTTTGTATACTGTATATCGTGTGTATAGTAGATATTTATACTTCAAATCAAAAATATTATAAAGACCATATCTTTACAGACTTAATTTAAAGTAAATTTCACATAGATTAAAATCTTCTTTTTAAGAAACTATTGAGAAGAAAAAAACCAGTTGTGTCCATGTGATTTTCAATTAAATAATGAAGGAAAAATAATGAATTTAGAACCTTTTGGATAACTATTCATTATGGTTTTGTAAATGAATTATGATATTATGGATGAATATTGAATATGATCTTGTGGATGAATTGAATATTTGTATTTGTGGATGTAATATTGTGAATGAATATTGAATATGAATATTATATTGTAGATGTATCAGCATTGTGGATGTAATATTGTGAATGTCATATTGTGGATGTAATACCGTGAATGTAATATTGTGGATGAATATTGAATAATAATATAATACCGTGGATTTGATAATGTGGATGAATATTGAATATGAATATAATACCGTGGATTTAATATAGTGGATGAATATTGAATATGATATACATGAATATTGAATATGAATATAATACCGTGGATTTAATATAGTGGATGAATATTGAATATGATATACCGGGGATGTAATATTGAGGATGAATATTGAATATTAATATAATACCGTGAATGAATGTAACTAAATATCCTGCTAAATGATTCTCTGTAAGAAAACTGAATGATGAACTGTATTAAACAGATGAAGGATGAGGTTTACTGTATCAAGCTAACAGGATTAGTATGTTTTTGCCCCCCCCCCCCTCCACAGACCACACAACTTTATTATTTGTCCTTTTTATCCCCTCCCCCCCTCCACCCCTCCTCCCTCTTCCTGTAAGATTGATAAAAAGCTTTTTAATATTCGACAAACTTTTTATATCGACCAAGTTTTCTCATAAATATTATGAACGATATTTTCTAAAATCATGATATTTCTTTTTCATCCACGGATAAGCAAATGTGTATATTTTCAATATTTATTGTCATTGTTTGGTTTAGATTTTTCTAAGTTTTTATGTAAACCTCTTTATTCACTATTCAAATAACTGACAAGTAGGATTAGAAAACAAACAGTTTTGCGAGGGGAGGAGGGCAAGCAGTTTAAAACAACACAGTTTTAGGAGGGGAGGAGGGCGATCCACATACCAAATCATCCACTTGTGATTAAAGGTTGTAACTGTCTTCCAAAAAATGTTGTTTCAAGGCATGAAATAAGGGTTTTAGGTGGCTCGGACGTAATTGCTCTCTCTTCCTTGTTATACATTCGATTTTAGTTTCGCTCATTCTTCACTTAGAATTTATCCTATTTAACCTCTAATATTACTTGAAATATGATTTTTCGATAAAGTTTTTGGGGCTACCGGTCGAACAAAGCCTTATTCAGTTCGAAAATTTGAAAGAAGATTATGAAAATTTATAATTTTATATAGTTTTAATCAATTTTTTATTGCTTCGTAAAATATAATCAAATGTTAATTTAAAGACAAATTTTCTTATTAATATTATTTTGTTTGCAGGCGGTGACGATGTTCAACAGCTTTGTGAAGCAGGGGAGGAGGAATTCTTAGGTAATTTCACTACAAAAGCATAATATTTTAAGCTCTGATACCGAACAAAAAACAATGTTTAATAAATTTTTGATTGCTTGCAAAGAAATATTCAAAATCGTAAAAAATAAAAAAATAAAGTAAAAATTATATAGTAATCTAATTAGGTGGTTTAGGAAAATATTTCTCAAAAGAAATTTGTCAATAAATCAATGCTAAAATCGATTATTTCGTTTTCATTATTATATTGAATTTCTTATCTTCTTAGAATTTATTCGCAGATTTCTTCAAATAATTCAAATGTCGTCTTTTCAATAATATTTCTAGAAAATCTGCGAAAATCTTTGTGAATAATGAGAAACCAGAATAATGAAAAAATAGAAACTAATAATTGAACAAGAATACTTATTTTCTATGATAAGATTAATTTTTATTTTCTCAACATGTTCCTTTACATGACCTCTGTAGTTTATCCTAAAACTTTTTTTACATTTTATGTCGTCGTTATTTAATATTTTAAAAAACTAATTCTAAGTAGGAGGTTCAAACGTCGAATTTGCGCTCAAACTCAGGATTTACCGATCTTTAAAAAGTTTAATATGTCTCAAATGAATCCGAAAGAAGTTTTCCACAACACTTCATACTCCTTACATAGCCGGTCACTCTCTTTAACATTAAAAAAAATATTTTACTGTCTTTAAGTCAATCATAGTTTAAAATTAAAATTAAAAAATCTATGTTAAAAATGTGCAGTTAATTATAATAAAAACAATCAAATAATAATCAATCAACGGTAAAAGATCAATCACAATTGGTGATTAAAAATTATTAAATATAAATTAAAAAGTAATGAATTACTAAATTTTAAATAATCTAGAAATTATGGCTCTGGTTGGAATGGCAAGCAAACCGTTGCATGTTCGCCGATTGCAAAAAGCTCTCCAAGAATGGGTCCAAAATCCAGGTATCTTTTTAAATACATCTTTCAAAAAAGTTCAGAAAAAATAGATAAAAGGGAATTAATTTTAAGTTAGGTCTTTAGTTTAGTGTTACTTGCCTGATTCACAACAGTAAACTTTTATTCCAATTAAATATTTGAAAAATGTTGACATTTTTCTGAAATAATTTATTACTTAAAATTTTCTTGATTGTCTCTGCTGCACAAATTCACCAATCACTTGCTCACACCAAGAGATATTGGGTACCATTGTGAATCAAACATACTAATGTATAAATGAAGAGCCCCTTCAATAAAATTTCTCTTGTAAAGTTGAAATCACACTAAATATACACCGAAAATTTTGCAAATTGCATTACTACTGCATCAACTTACGTTTTAAACATGATTTATGAATTTAATCCTTTTTTATACCAAGATTAATCTTTTCAGCTAAAATGGCTCTCCTAGTAATAAACTTTTATGATTGCTCAATTTTGCGTATTTTCATGTACACCCGCAAGCAGAAGCTGGCAATAAATACAAGCAAAAACTTACTTTTTTTGCGAACATTTCTCTCCCAAAACAATTCCAAATTGTTTTTAAATTACACTCCCTACAAACAATGCATGGTTTATAGGCGTATAACGTGTTTTTTTTTCAAGATTTTTTAGATGTAAAAACGACTTGCGTTTTAATGATTATATTGGGGTTAGAAGTTTCAAAAAAATGAAAATTCATTTGATCGGATACGCTTAGGTTAGTTCAAGATAAATATAAAATTCCTACATGTTATAAAAGTTTCAATGCCCCTATTTTACAACTCCTCCCCCCCCCTCATGATATAGCCGCCAAAATATCAGAATGCGGTGTCCAGCTGTCCACTGAACCCCCCAAACCCCCTACCTATTATTAGCGCCCCCTATTTCTCGCTGCCTACAGGTCGAGAGGTTTCGTGATTTTCTCAAACAATATTTAGATTTTTTGGTAAAAAAGTCAAATAGCTTAAAATATTTAAAAGACTATTTAAGTATTTATTTAAAGAATTGGGTTAACAAGAGAAGGGTGCTTTGAATGAGAATCAAATAAATCTAGATATTAAATCTTTTTTCTTCTGATTTCTATACAATAATTAAAGTCATTTTGTTACCCGTCTCCCCCTCCCTCAACCAGTTTGTATATTTTTCTGTCCACCATTTGCATTTTTGCATTTTTTGCAAGCGCATGAAACGAACCCATGCTTGCGATCGATTATCAAATCAACTTATCTTTAATATAAAATCATATTCTTCATTGTGTATTGTATTAAAGTTAATAGTAATCTGAACTTACACTTTACTTTTCTCCATTAACCCTCCCATCCCATTCTGTGAGTATTCCCTGTTTTTTCTTAAATATTAGAATTTAGTCCCCCCCACTTTCTATTTTGCACCCTTGTTATCGTAAGATCTTTGAGTTTGCGAAACTACCCCCTCCCTCCCCCCCCCCCTGCTGAAAATTTGCAAAAATATTAATTTTCTTACAGCTCGGGGGAACTTTTTTCGCTTTGACCTGGCATCAAAGGGGGGAATTTTGCAAGGAAAATGCGGGAGAAATTGCGACGGGGAGGGGAGGGAGGGGGGGGGGTTACTGCCGGGGGCCACCCCACAATATTTGCAACTCCCTCACGTTATTTTTGCAACAATCTGTGGGAAAGGGGAGAATATCAACTTCAAACGAAACATTCTATTTTAGCAAATTTACTGTATGATTCAGATTCCGGGGATCAGATTTAATGAAGTTCCCATGAAGTAGTTGAACTGGGTAGACTAAATTGAACCACTTAAACATAACATAATTTTCGCGGTTCTTCTATCATCATTATGTTTCGTCATTCATTGAATTCGGCCCCTTTTCAAGTTTGTATATCGTCTGCATGAGTTTTTTTAGTTTTTTATTTTAGTTTTTACTATTTTAAAGCTTAAAGTTTCGAGTTTACAAGTTGATTGTCGAATGTCCAATTTGTGGAACTAATCCAAAACACAGAATGAATAATGAGAATTTTTCTTTAAACAAGTTAAGGGATATATATTAAAACTTAAAGTAAAAATAAATTAAAAATGAATATCTATTTGAGTTTAAAAATGTTTTGCTTTATTTTCTTTTTTAACGAGAGAAGTAAGGAGTTGGATAAAAAGTGTTTTTGGCGACTAAAATGTGAGGTGAAAAACTGAGAGAGGGGGAATAATGGCTTGGAGAAGGGGGAATTGGAAAGGGGAAGAAGGTAGGGGAACTTTTTCTAAGATTAGGGGAATCTCTATGTTCAAGGGTGGGGGAAGTACTGGGGATTTGACCATCTAGACATACTTAGAGTAACAGGAAGGGAAAAATCAATATTTCCAGACATCTTGGGTAAGAGGGAAAAGAAGAAAAGAAATAGTTGTTAGAAAGAAAAAAAAAAATTCCATTGGTACATATATATAGTGAGGTATGTACAAAAAGGATATGTTTTAGTAAAGTAAACAAGATCGATTGAGGTTAGAATATGAAAGCTAAACAGATTTAAAAATAACATAATAGTTAAAAAAGTTGATGATTTACATGAAGAAGTATGAACAACTTGTGTTGTTAATACTTTTTAGAAAAAAATCAATAAATATCTTTATCCTTAAAAACTAAAATTGGATTTTCGAATCGTTTTTGGTTCGTGTATGGGTCTTTTTTGCAAATATCTTCTTCTAGGGTCAAAATTAGACATATTTATAGAAATGCAAGTATTTAAATTAAAAAACTTATCAAACATTTCACTGAAAGCACATCACTATTTACAACAGATGCATATTTATAAATACAAAAATGATGATATACATATTTTTATCCTGCAGATTAGTCCTCATGAAACTATAGATTTTCTGTACATTTATTCAATATAAATATCGCTAAAACGTCAAACTACGGATCAACTTGAAAGGGGAATGTTTAGCATTTAAAAACAAAGTCTTTAAGAGATTATTTCTGCAATTTTTAAATGGAAATGAACATAATTCTGCCAATTTCTTGCTTGTCTGTGCCAAAAAACACTCTGGACAAAAGAAAAAATAACGATTTTGCAACATTTTAATATTTTTTTAACTAAGGGCCAATAAAAGTACGCCAACAGTACATTCAACGAGAGTTATCTTTTGATAAAAACAGCAATTGTACAATTCCAAAAGGTTTCCGAAATTTAGTGTCGAAAAAAGCGCCGTAACATCATTTTTGAAGTAAAAATAACACATCTCCAAGGAAATTATCTAACTGCTTGAACTTGTAGAAACGTTATGGGTAATTTGCTTGAAAAAGCGGGTATAGAGAAAATAGCTTGGACACTATCTGGGCACACCCTATACAAATAAACTAGCTTTATGGCCTGTTGTGGGATTTTTAATGATCTAAAATGTCTTTGAAATGTCCTCCATATGCACACTTTTTATGCCACAAGAGAGAATTCAGGGGATAATGTTTACTTTAAAAAAAAATTTTAATTTCAGATTTTTTCATTTACAACAAAATTAAATTTTTTTTTTTTTTAACTTGAGGAATTTGTCCCCCCTGGTAGATAGGCAAATTTAAGGCCCACGTTTGTCTGCTTAGATCTTGTATGGGTTGGATTCAAGAGACCATAAAATATAAATATATGTGTTCAGATTTACAGATAGACAAAAAAACCTGAAAACTCAAATAGACAAGATGTCTGACAAATAAATTTAATGGACAAATGGCCGGAAAGACTTTGGCGTAACAGACATTTAGATTGACTTAAAGACAAAATACAATTGGATAGATAAACGGTATAAAGATAAAAAATATAGACATGAAAAAAATGAATAAATGGAAAAACATGCACGAAAAAAATGAAAGGATGAAAAAGAAAACAGATTAAATTAGTAAAATCAAAAATAAGGATTTTTTGAATAAAATAATTCAGAAAACTATTAGATTCAATAAAAATAAATCATATTTTTTCTTTTATTCCCTTTAAACTTAGGGAAGATAAGGTAGGAAGGAGAGGGATAATAGGAAAGGAAAATGGGAGGGGGGGGGAGAGGGAAGGAGAAGG
>NW_019396953.1:222636-238924 GCF_000591075.1 Eurytemora carolleeae | reverse complement strand
GAACAACTTTACAATGTAATTATGTAAACCCGAAAAGAATGATGTAATATAATATATTTGATGACAGCTCAGTAAAGCTGTATGTACATGTTTTGATCTTTCCTAGATCAAATATTAAACTAGGTGTAGTTTACTATTTTATTCAAAATTGATTGAGAGAGCGATAAATGTAAAAATAAAATTAAATTAGAGAACTATTTATTTGATAAATCTGTATGGATCACAGGGAGGATAATTACTTATCCTCCCTGTAAAGAGGGAGGATAAGTAATTATCCTCCCTGTAAATAGGGAGGATAAGTAATTATCCTCCCTGGAATTAAAAAAGGAGGGAATTTAAGGTTGGTTATTTCGTTGAACAGGAGATTAAAGTTAAAATTTCAAATTCTCCAATGAATATAGAACACAGCAATTGTGCAGTGTAACCAGACTTATTTCACTTATTTTCACAACATCAAATACACGTATAAGGTTGCAGAAATGTCATCTTATCATTTCACAGTTTTGTAGGTACCCATGTAGCAAATATATATTTGTATTGTATTTGCCTGGTCCAGGTTTGTTTGTTTAAATCAAACCAAATTTTCAAAATTTAAAAATGAAAATAGAGCTCTTCTTTTAATTTTTGCAGACTCTAAAATTTCAGTTTGTAATGGGAATGTCGGAAGAGGATAATAGAAAAATGGATGAAATCCGCAAATTTTCTGCAATTTACGGTCGATTTGACTGCAAGCGGAAACCGGAAAAACCACTAACTTTGCATGAGGTAAAGACAACTTTTAACATTTTTTTTATAAATTTAAAATTTTAAATGGTGGCAAAAATGCTTGTTTAAAGGAACTATACTATGTACATTCTTCTGATCGATAATGTAAAAGATAAAGTAGTTTTTATAGCTTGAAAAGTATTTTTCTACATTGTCTCTATAGCAGAAATGCGCAAGTCACTGTTTAGATAATTCACAATGGAATATAATCAATTCTTAGAGATATATTAAACGAAGAATATTTCATGCATTTTAGTTTAGACAAAGCTATTAATGGTACTGTTGTAAAGAGGACATGCTACTATATAAATGGTTTCACTAAAAATTACGTGTTCTGTGTCTTTATGTCACTACACAAAAAAATGTATGTTAAGGTGTCTGTGAATGAGGCAGCAGCCCAGATTTGTCGTCTTGTCCCTGCCATGTTGACCCGTCGTGACGAGCTGTTCCCGCTAGCCAGGCAGGTCGTCAGGGACTCAGGATACCAGTACAGCAAGGGGCATTCCAGGTACATATAACAGCTTAACATGTACTTTATTATTTAACATTTATAAGTAAATTGTTACCGTCAATGGATGAGACTACTTAGATGACTGTGTACATATATATTTAGTGTTGTTTCTTGCATATATGGTTCCCCGCAGTTTCACCCTTGATAATCTCATTTCTAGGTCGTCATTAATGTCTCAATTAATCAAATTATTGAAAGAGTTTTGAGTCTTAAAGAAATTATCTTTTTTTTTTTTTGGAAAATCCTTTACATAATAATGTATGTATATTGGATATTGCACAATACACATACCTACAAAAAACAGTCAGTACATTATCTAATTCCAGGTCAACGTTTACGCTATCTGGAAAGCTATTTGGTGAAGACGGGTTGGGTCCTTTTAAAAGAATGCGCTACGCTGAAGACAGTGAAATCACACAAAGACGACGGGTAAGCTGTTTTATTGTAGTTTTATAACAATTCGGACTTTTGCAGGCTTACATAGATAGAAAATTGGTTAAAAATATATTTGCAAAAGGGAAATGGTTAATGCCTCATTAGTTTTGCCTATGGTCTCTAAAATTGCAATTTCTTCTTTTTCTTCGCGCATTTACGCCAGATACAGTTCGTCTTATAACGCAATTTAGGGGCACAGTATCACTTTCAAGCTCAACAAGACTTAAAGCTATGATGATTAGATTTTTCCTTAGACAATTTTCTTTGTGTAGTAAGGGCATTTTTATCAAACTTTGCACAGATTATCAAATTTGGAACTCTAACATCTTTAATACAAAAATGCCTCAATTTAGCTGGAAATTAAAATATTTAAAACTAAAAAGGCAGATTAGGCTTAAGATAGTGGGGGTTATGTTTAAATAAAATGTTTTGCAATATTTTGCATTTTTGATTGATTTTAGCCTTAGATGAAAGCCAATTAATTGATTTTAGCCTTAGATGAAAGCCAGCTTTGAAGTTAACTTAAAGCTGGTTTTCATTAATCAAAACAATCCATTATATTTAATCACTGTATATTGTAAATTGTATATAGCAACATGTACAGAGTTTTGTACATTGTATAGATTTCTATATGAGAGAGTTTGGAAAGTTTGCAATAAAAGGATTTGCGCGAGCCGTGCCGGTATCACTAGCCAATTCAGACCAGGCCACACTTGTTTTTGCACACTTGCAAAAAGGCAGCCGGCTCGCAAATTCTTATATAGGACGCGGGGTGGATAAAAAACTTTAAATTTTGTAGATTTAAAACAAGTTTATTCTGAAAATTAGAATAATTATGTAATCGATATATTTATTGATACAGTTTTTAAAAAAATTGTCAAATCTTCAAAATTTGCACAACCCCCCCAACATTTCTTTATTTGCAAACTGTCGGACAGGGCCAACCGAGGCCTGAATCGGCATTACTGGCAAAAACGGGCCCGGATAATTGCAAATTTTTACACACGCAGTTTTGCACAAAATACTTCTCATTCATTGCATTCAATAGAATTGGCATGAACTCCCATAAAACAGGTATTTTTTGCAAACTCAAATGTGAAAATCATCATGAAGTCTGTCATGCAAATATCTGAACACAACTTTTAATTCTCTAGAATTTTATTCCTACGCCATCTTTAAAAGTTGCTGTTATCTTATTTCTGTAGTTAAGACAAGATTTAGAGGATTTGCAACCATGAGCAAGCCGCCACATTATTTTCTGCACCGCCATTTCTTGTGCAAAATTTTAAAATAAATTGGCACAGGGCACCAACTTAAATTCGCAAAGTTTTTGCGACGGTTTGTGCATCATAAACGGGTTTCAATCTGAGCATAAATCTTACGGGGGGAGAGGGGGTTGACACATGGGGCCTATAAAGTTATGCATAGTAACAGCGCCAATTATTTATTATCGATAGTGAGACCCATTAAACTGTGAAGTAGGAAGACGACTGTTAAACTCTAACTATTAATTACTACTTAACCGGGAGATTAAGGGAGGATAATTAAATTGAGGGGAAAACCACTTAGCCGAGGGCCTCCAAGACCTTTTTGGGGTTCTAAACCTCACGAGCGTAGCGAGGGAGGTTTCGAACCAATAGGAGAAATGTTTTTGCTAAGATTTATTTCTGAATTCTTTATTATTATTTAAAAGGAATATCTCGTACTTAAAATATACTTTATAACCTCCCCTTGTACTCCCCGCCCCCCCCCCTTCTCCTTCTCCTTCTGTTGTAGATAGATGGGGTTGTTGACCCGATTAACCGAGTAAGGAATTCGCAATTTTATCACTTGAATCAAGGCCATTTGTTTAGCAGGATAGTATAGGGACCCCCAGTAGTTTAGTAAGATAGTATAGGGACCCCCAGTAGTTTAGTAGGATAGTATAGGGACCCCCAGTAGATTAGCTGGATAGTGTAGGGACCCCCAGTAGTTTAGCAGGATAGTGTAGGAACCCCCAGTAGTTTAGCTGGTTAGCGTAGGGAGGACCCCAAGTATTTCAACTGGTTATTAAAAGGAGGACCCCCAGTATTTTAGCAGAATAGTGTAGGGACCCCCAGTATTTATTTTTGACACTTAAACAAACTAAATATATTATGTCATTAATATAAAAATCCTCGGACTTATTTAAAAAAAAATTATTGCTCAGCTGTATTCTACATTTAGAAAGGAGGAGTTTTTATGAAGGAATTTAATTGAAATAAATTCCTTCCTAAAATTATAGTTTGCAAACCTGCCGACAATTTCAGGTATGCGTCCAGAGCAGATAATTTCAGGGTTGGACAATCAAATAGAAATTCAATAGATAACCCCTCTTCCCCCTTCCCTCCCTCCTCCCCTTACAACCCCTATACTCATCCTCTTTTCGTTGTTCAAATCATGTAATGGTTTTTTAATATTTTATCTTATTTCTTCAGTAAATCCATTTTTAAGTAAAATGGTGAATTTTTTTGTATTTCGATGATAAACTATGAAAAGAAGTGACACAGCCTGATACACTTCCTGATACCAATACCTGATCAATCTTTAGCCGGAAATAAGTTTTATAAATCACTTCCGGACATCCTGCTCCTCTTGGCATTGTACAAATTGTTTATATAATGTCAAATATCTACATTTTTCAGGTTTATTCCAGTCTCCTCTACTGCCCTCTATTAGTGGTTTCCACAACTCTACAGCTGCCGCTGCCGCAGCGGTCATCCGTGCTAGTGTTGGTGCTACTATACCAACCGTGACCGTGGCGCCCTCTGTACTAGGGGGCGTATCTGTTCCCACCTCTGTGTTTGTTAATGTTTCCAGCCCCCATACAGTCCTGGGGGCGGTTCATCCTCCTTCCTTAGTGCCTAGTTCTGTATCCCAACTCCTTGTTCAATCTAGAGTTCTGCAACACCCACCTTCCTCCCCGCCGCCTCAGCAACCCCCTAGACCACACTCCTCCAACTCACCCTCACACAAAGTGGAGAGGGAGGGACTTAGACTTGTAGTCAGAGACAATCGTGATAGTGAGGGGAGGGGGGACCGCGAGGGTAGCATCCCCTCCCCACCAAACTCTCAAGGAGAACTTTCCCATCCTGGGGGTTCTACCTCCCCCCTGATGTTGACCCCTGTGCTGATGGAATCCCAGATCCAGAAAATAGCTGACACAGCCTGTGCTCTGGTCAAATCATTACCAGATCTTGAGCCTAAGCAACCTAATGCAAAGAAGAAAATTTGTAAAGAGCTAGAAGTAAGTAAAGATGTCATTATTAAATAATGATTTATATTTCGGATCTCTAGGTATTTTTTCAAAACTTTTCCCTCAAATTTTATATTTTCCAAAAAATGGTAATTATAAACATTTAAACACTTACTGCAAAGTCTAAACTTTTAATACTACTGCAACCTGATTTTGTAAATCTTTTATGTTCAGACCATTTGTTTAATTCACAATTTAAGATAAGAAACGTCTAAGAAATGCCTGTGCCATCAGATTGCAAAGATATAAGTATAAGAAAATGATGTGTTTAGTTGTTTAATGGCAAGTGTTCAATTCTTTTCAAAGATATCCCCCAACCCCCTTTTAATTTGATTTATATACAGTGAAAACCAGAAAACTTTGAAATAAGAAGACGACTTTAAGACTTAAATTATAATGTAATTTTAAATAGTCCAAGAACATTAGTAAATCACTGCAATGTACACAAAACTACTAGAAAAACTATTTTCGTTGTAACAATGTCAAACACACTCAAAGATTGATTTAATGTCGTCGTCCTGTACCGTGCAGTTTTCAGGTTCTTACTGTACTTCAAGTTTTTTATATTATAATAAATCCCCCCCCCCCCGAAATGAAAAAAGTTAATCACCCCCTTGGACAAATTCCTGATTACGCCCCTGAATGTACCCTAAGTGTAGGTGGGGAATTTGCAAAGCTGCAGAATTTTCCCCTGGCGGGCTTAAAGAGACTGTCGGAGTAATTTTAAATGACCCTTTATTTTGCCCGTTACCAAGGGTGTGATGGTGCAACCTTTGTTTGAGCAAAAGTTCAACAAAATATTAAAATCATTAAATAAGTCATTTAAAGAAGACCACTATCAAGATAGAAGACTTAATTTAAACTTGGGATTTTCATATTTTTAGGTTGTCTTTGCAGTCTCATCCTTTGTGGGTAACCCTGTATTTGATTAAAAACAATAACAAAATTACAAAACTTTCCGCGTAAAATTTTCTGTAACATTCTGTTGGAAACTTTCTGGATATTCTTTCATCTTTTTCTTGTTATATTTCTAATTAAATACATACAAAAACAATTTATGGATGCCTTTATATTATACTTTTTGTATTAATAATCTTTTTGAGAACAAAACCTAAATATATGTAAATAGTTAGAAAATACAGATAAATCTTTTCTGTTCTTTTCTAATTACTATAAGACACTGAAAACATTCTTGTTAAGTCAGAATTATAAAACTCTGGAATAGTAAGACGACTTTTATACTCAAGTTATGACCTTAAATAGTCCATTTAACATGAGACGCAGTAATTGTGCAGTGCAAACTTTATGAGTGGTTTAATAATTGCTTTGTAACAACATCCGTATCGTAGAAAAGACGTAGGTAAATACGTCATTTTTAACAAATTTATCCGAGCTGGTTGTTCAGATTTTTAAAGACTTTGGAGGAACCCGAAATATTTTCTAAGAATATTAGGAATTTTCTAAATTTGTGAATTTAGATGTAAATATGGCATTGCCATTTTTGCATGGAAGGTTATTTGAAATTACGCTTACAGTTCCTTTCAGAGCTATATTTATAGGGACTTACCTTTTTTAAATACAAAATTGCAGCTATCTTAATATTTGAATAGTTTTCAAATTTGGGATTTTTTATTTCTGATGTTTTGTTAAAGAGAAAAAAGAGTGAGAAAGGTTAAGAAGCTTTGAAACAAACTTGATCAGTTTCTCCAATTTTTCTTTAGCCTTCCGCTGAATATTTTAACTAAGATCATTGGAAACTTGTAATTACTCAATTCATATGTGCTGTGCGTCCTTTCATTAGTAGATGTAGTGAATGAAGGGACGCACACAGTTGTGACTAAACATTATCTAATTAGATATTCGTTTGTTTTAGGAAAGGTTAGATCAGATCTGCGAGGAGTCCCGTCTTATCTCTGAACGCGTTGAAGAGCTCCGAACTGCTGGGGGACAGATTCGAGGTCAGGGGGCTGATCTTCATCAGATTCAGCAGATCACACAGCAGCTGGAGCTCCTACAGTCAAAGCAGCAACAGCTTCTACAGGAGAGAGATGAACATCAGAGATGTATTAGGTAAACATTAAACGGACTGTGCGGAAAAATAAAAGTGGATATAGTGAGACCCATAAAACTGTGGAAAGGAACGATGATATTTGATGATGTTATAGACTACACAACTGCTGAGTTTCATGCTCATTTTTTTCATGTCATAACTTGAGTCTAAAAGTCGAGTTTCTTTTCCTACAGTTTTCAGGGTCCCACTGTAGATAAATTAATATCTAATACAGTTTTCTACAGTTTTAAGGGTTCCACTGTAAATAAATTAATATCGAACTCAGTTTTTACAGACTCAAGACTCATAATAATTTCGTGTTTAAATTTAACTTTAAGTTTTGAGCTAGTATTATCAAGACCAAAAATTCTAGAAATTTTTTAATAATCCCCGTTCTTACGAATCAATTTTACTAATCAATGACTGATTAGTAAAAAAATCAATCTGTGAAAAAACTAAAAGTTATAACTGGATGGAAAGTGACAATATGAAAGTATAGTTTATAACCAACAAGGTTTTTATAACATATAAAGTAGATATAATAATATAGCGCAAAATTAGGCAATCATTGCACAACTATTAAGATGTAAAAAATTTGCAAAGTCAAAATTGCAAAGGATTGCGAAACAGTGCCTATAGGGACAATTTTGATGCTAAAAATTGACCACATGTAATTTTGTTTATACACGGGGCCCCAACAAACATGGGAATTATTTTTTAATTGTCTTTGATATAAATGGCATTTTTTATGACACTTTGTTTCAAACAGTCACAAACTTAGAGTTTATTTGTAACTTTAATTTTTCTCATTTGTTCTTAAGTGTTTAAAATTTATCATATTATTTTTATCTTAATTGTTTTGAATATTATCTTTTGGAATTTTAAGCCGAAAATGGTCGGAAAAAATCTAGATATTGATCCTGTTTTCCTGGATGACTAAATTGTTATTTGTTCATAAAATTAGTTTTTAATGCTTTAAGGTCTGTTATATTCCCCCCCCTTCTCCCAACTCTCCCTGTTTGTTGGTTTCTTTAAAAATAATAAAAATGCACAATCATAAATATCTTACAAGGTTTTGCACATTCTGTCGCAAAATTTAGGGTTGCAAACTTTTTGTGCAAAGTCTGGTGTCTACGCAATTAAGGTTGCAATATTTGGGCCTTGTACACACTAAACACCCCCCACCCCCTTCTACATAGTTGTACATAGTAACCTCGTCTAACCTCCCCCCCCCGTCTTAACTCTTAAGACCTAGCCTTAGTCTGCCCTTGTTGTTTACGCCTCCCCCCCCTCCTCTAAATTTTCAGCCGTGCAAAAAATTTGCAACTTTTACCATAATTTTTGCGAATTCCAAGGTCTGCACCGGAGAGACAGCATAATACCAGGAATTGGATCCTTAACGTATTTTAAATTATTTAGTCTAAAATATAATCCACCATATACACTTTTGGAAGGACTATTTGCAATTTTGCAATTATGTCTATTTTGCGGAAAATATTGCAATTTCACAAAAATATGTATTTCCGACTTAACTATGCTATGGTAATTGCTTGACTCCTATGTTCTCTCTTTAATTGAATGAAGTAAAAAGACCATTAATTAAATTTAATTATTTACAAGAATTCATCATTTTAAATATTTGCTTTGATGGACATGATGTATAAAAAATAATTTTCATTCCCGGCCCTGTACAATCAGATAAAGTTCTGCTCGCAATTATAATTATTTTGCGTTAAATCTGCAGACCTGCAAAAAGCATGAAGCCATGTTTTCATATCGAACCGTTTCCCCCGTAATAAACCGGTCAAATATATTTGAATAGGAATTATTTCAAATTTGAATACGAGACCAGATCGCAAAAACTGGAAAATTTTGTAATCCGTGAAAAATGTTGAAATGTGCGAATTCGTTTTGCCTCCGTTTTTCTAATTTTATTTCAGCTGTTGCACGATGCTAATCTTTTTCTGATTTAAGTTTTGGTATACTTTGTACTTTTTAAAAACAACAATTTCCTTACAGGGAGAGTTATAAAACTGTGGAATAGGAAAACGACGTAAAAGAAATACTAATGTGTTTTTAATGTTAAGTAAAATGGGTATGTGAACATCGTATAATTGCACATGCTCATTGGATCAAAGAATAATAACCTTGATTCTTAAAGATGTTTTTATATTCAGACTCTCACTGTACCATTTGCCATGATATAATAGAAGACGACCTAAACCCAACCTACAGAGCGTCTCATATCTTATTAACGCAAAAATACACACATAATGCTCGAAAAACCTATTATTTTCTGCAAGAAAAATTTTACAGTAATCTTTTCATTTTAATTCTTAAGGTTTTCGTGTATTTTCGTATCGCAATTTTCCATTTTTCATCGATTTCGACCAACTTAAACTTATTCTGATATATTCCAGGTATAGTTCCCGAGTGTCAACGTGTAGTGACCCTGAACGCGGAGATACGGACGACGAGAACTCACAAAGGTCGTATTCCAACGCTAGTTCTCCTTCCGCATCCCTCCAGGCACCGCCTAATTACGTAAGTTCTTAATATTTTGGTTCTGAGCGGAAAAAGATGGACAATTCCATGATTTTGTCTAAGCAAGGTTCCAATTCCTAGGATTTCAATCTAATTCAAAATTTATTATCATTTCAATTATTTTTTAACTCATATAAATATAAAAACTTTTCAGTCCCTCCCACGAATGTAACCAGTTGTTAAATCCTGAATCCTGATCGATAAAGAATCTTAATAGAAAAAAATAGCTTTTTTTGCGATTGTTGAATTGTTTCTGGTAAACAGTGCTCAGAATCCGGATCCGGATCCGGATCCTGATCGTTGAATCCGCAAGATTTTGGCTTCCTGGATCCGGATCCAAGGGGTAAAATATCAACAAAAAACTGCAAAAAAACTTTTTTACTCCGAAACCCAAATCTGAACTTTTGGAATAAGAGATATTATAAAAATTTCCTTATTTTAAATGGTTCATCAAGTTTTAGGATAAAAAAAGTTTTAGCGAAAAAATTAAAAAAAAAATTTGAAAAAGTTTTTGTTAAAAAGATTCAGTAAATCTTAAAGAAATGACCTGGATCCGGATCTGGATCCATTTTTTCCAGTGCGGATCCGGATCCGCATCAAAATTAAATGGATTCTAAGCACTGCTGGTAAATGTAGTAAAACAAGCCATATAATCCAACTAAGTGTGCTTAATTCTAAGTATACCTTACGCTTCAGAAAACAAATACATGGTGCTTAAAGCGTCCCCGTACTCCATTGTTTATTTTCTAAAACATTTTATTTATCATTGCTTGAAAAGGATATAAGTAATTTGACGTTTAAAGGCGCCACCAAGGTCTGAGAAACTTTTAAAATTGCTTATTCTGAATTATTATATTTTTTGTCCGAAAACAAGATTTCAGTCCTCAGATACGAACCAAACTTTTTCTTCATATAGTAGCTCAGAGAAAAATTGGCATATAGTTTAATAAAAGCAGGTTTTTACAGAGTGGAGTTTAAAATGTGTAAAAATTAAATTATTTAACGAATCAGCATTACTCAATTTATTAAAAAAATGACGTCTAATAAAGTATAACAGGGTAACCCACAAAGGATGAGACTTCAGAGACGACTGTATGGAATTCATTCCATTCTTTTTTTCTTAAATTCCCATGGCTCCTCGAAGATTTAAACGTCATTACCTTTGCAATCTGTAAATTGAATAAACCATTAAAATAGTTTTATCGAGGCATTACAAGAATTAACACGAAAGATTTGATTTAAAATGACTGTAGAAGTTTGTATAGTGAATACATGTTCTACTTTTTTATTTAATTGAAAAGACAGAACTAAATTTTCACAGTCTAATCCTTTGTGAGTTCGGGTGAGTTTTTCATAAGTTTGATCCAAAGACGGAGCACTAACTTTTCATGCTTTTTCTTTATTCATTTTATTTAATATTTTTATTTAGGTTTTGTCAGCGAGTGGAGGACAGATTATTGCTGTCCAGAATCCAGCCCTTTCTCTTTCCGGAGCTTTTGGTGGGCGTGGAAGCCCACCCATCTCTGTCCAAGCCGGTCATCTATCAGGGGGCCTACGTAACCGAAGTACCCCGCCCCACTCCGCCTCACCCAGCATGAAGCAGGAACCAAGTTCTCCGCCCCCCTATCCACCATCTAGCAAGGAATAGACCACATCTACTTCCAGCACAGGATTAGATCTCGAAAACAGCCCCTCCCTCCCCCTCCCCGATTAATTTAATTTAGTAAAATTCATATCTTTCTCGATGATATCAAACTAAACCTTAAAGGTGTAAAATTTAAGTGTACAATTGCTGTGACATTTTGGCTTCTTGGAACCACAAAATAATTCTTAAAAGAGCTTCATTCTCCTGAGTCGGCCATTCCAAGTGATAAAAGTAGAACATTTTTGGCATTGAAAGCTGCTCAGCAGCTTTCAATGCCACTTTAAAGGCCTAAAAAGGCCCCAAAAAATTGTTTTTGTATCGATAGCTTAGATTTAACATACAGCTAGGTCTAAAAAAGGGATGCCTTATTAATAATTAATTTAATTGCGCTCTTTGGTGCACATGTTTACAAATCTTTAATTGTTTTTCTACGATATGTTTGTGTAACATGATGTGATCTCTAAAATAACTTTTATTTATCTCTCTTCAAAAGATGTTTTCTAACGTGTCGGCTTCTAAATTTTCCCAGTGAAGAAAAACAAGTATCCAAGTTTTTAATTCTCTTCCTTAAATGTTTTTTTTTTCGTTTAGATTTAATCGAAATCTACAGATTTAATTTTAAGCTGTTTTAAAAAGCTGTGATATAAATTTAAAAATTATTTGTAATACACATATGCTGAAAGCATGTTAAATAAATAAAATTGAATGTGAACATCTTAATATTTAACCTTGTAACAAGATTCTTTCAGGGACTCGTCAGTTCAGTTTCGTAACCTGACAGTAAAGCGATGACAATTAAAGGTCGTCTTTGATCGTGAAATAATTTGAAGCATTCTTTTTCAACCTACTTTTATATGCAAGATTCTAGCAACAATAATAAAAACACCCCTAGTCCAATGTGTGGTCTGCCTTTTTTGTGATTTAAATATTGAATATTTTTAAGATTAAAGTTAAGACCTTCAACTGTCATGTTTCGTGGGAGACCCTGTATCTATGAGATGTACCAATTAAGGATGCACATATGGGGCTACCCGCAAAGGATGAGACAAAGACTACCTTAAGAGAATTTATTCAGCCTTCTTTCTTATATTCGTGGTTCAAACAGCAGCTGCAAAATGTTTTTTTTCCGTGACCCAATCATTTAATTCAGTATTAGCAGACTATCTTAGAGCCAGAAAATCTGATTTTACATTGAGATTGTTATTTTAGGTGGGTTTAAGGTCGACATTAAAGTCGCATCCTGTAGCTATTTTAAGCTATAAACATACTTTATTTCGACAGTTTTAAAAAAGGTGTAAAAAAGTAGGAATTCTGGAAAGTTCATTACAAGTTTAAAGTCGATTAAAACGGAATGATGGATTTCTTATGCTTAAGATTGGAATGGATTGTAAATTATCAAAACTCCGACTGTTTAGTAGAAAAAGTGGAAAAAAGGAGTGAGCTTCGGTAGGGTTCAAATGATATCTTTTTCAGATACTTCATTATCGATCATAGGAAAAAGTTTTAAAATCATCTTCACTGATTTTTTGGGTTCTGCTGTCTTCGCAATTTGATAAACGAGGCTGTAAGTTCTACGAGCTTTTCATAAAGTAGTCTACCTTTCCTGTTTTAAAAATTGATGAAGCTAATAAATATGACAATCTTGATAATTAAAGAAATTAAATTTTTAATTTTTTGCAATATCTCCGTCGATTAAAAAGTTGTAAAAATAGTGGACCACGTTTTGACAATTTTAAGCCTTAAAACCAGGCGTTTTCGATATTAGAAGTTTAAACTGGATGCTACAATAATTCTGTTCATTAAAAATATCCACATGTATCGAAGACGATATAAAAGTCGTCACTTAATTCCCATGTTTATTCATTATATATCAGGTTTATTAAGAACAAAAGTAATAGTGATTTAGAATACGACTGTTCTAAATATAGAGATGTCTTGCAAAATACTAAATATCTAAAAAGCCCCTATAGTTTTCACGGATTATACCCTGTGTCCTGCATTAGTTCACCACCCCTTGTGTCTTCCTTTAAAATTATAAAACAATCAGTATTTCATCGAGACTAAGGTAATTTTTTATAAAATTGCCCAATAATACATTAATAAATATCAGCACGTGGCAAAACCTAGCTTTTAAGGTCTAAAACTGTTTATAAATGGGGTTAACAGGGGGTGGTGTAACCAATCCCAGAGAAGTTTCTCCATGCATGACACCGCGGGTCAATAATTGCGGAATTTAAAATACGCCAATTTTAAAACCAAGTATTTACATCCCTTAATTTAAACAAAATTCTTTTTTAACCACGATATATTGAACTTGCTATGGTAAGGTAGTAAAATAAATACTCATTAGTTAGCAGATATTTATATATTTTCACAATATTTACCACTAAACTATTGTTAGCAGACAATATATTTTCACAATATATACCACTAAACTATTAGTTAGCAGATAATAATATATTTTCACAATATATACCACTTAACTATTAGTTAGCAGATAATAATATATTTTCACAATATATACCACTAAACTATTAGTTAGCAGATATTAATATATTTTCACAATATATACCACTAAACTATTAGTTAGCAGATAATAATATATTTTCACAATATATACCACTCGACTATTAGTTAGCAGATAATAATATATTTTCACAATATTTACCACTAAACTATTTTTGACAAAACTATACTCGTAAACTACGATAATATTAATTATAAAATGGAATTTTCTTGTAAGAAAATTATTGTCAACATCAAAGAAAATGTAGCAAGGAAAGCGGAATTTGTTGAAGACGACATTTATCATCATCTGCCAGGCTGGCTGCTACCAATGTAACAAATAGAAATCTAAAAAAATATGATTATGAAACCTTAAATTTGTTGCAAATAAAAATCTACAGAACAAGTTCAATTTTAATAAGATATATAAAATTATAAATGTTCGACCTAAAAATCAAAGAATTAAAATCTCGGATTCGAACTGTAAAATGCAATAAACCATTGGGTGACCCATATGTAGTTATGGAACGTTTAAGAAATCATGGATTATGTTACGCGAGCCATGCTGCGTGAAGAAAGTCTGTTTGTCGCCCCTGCGTATTTCTGAGTTTCTCCTTAAGATCTGTACGGAATGTATTGTGAAAAAACTAGTTTAGGAACTGTTTACAGTCCGACTGCGCAGACGCAAGATTTCTAGCGGAGTAGTAGTGATATTTATATTCAGTTACTCAGTATATGTTTATTCGTTTTGCAAGTATTTTCCGTGTTCAGAATTCTGGGATCACCGTGGTAATTATTTATATATATCTATGTTTATTGGTTGATTCTAGTATGTTTGATGATTATGTATTCGTTTATTGGTTCCTAGCCACAGTTTTTTAATGCCTGAGTGGATTATTTGTTAGATTTGTATGATTTTCACTCAAAGCTTTTTCTGTGGGTTTATTAAACTTGTTTAGATTGAAGGCTCAGAGAAATAAACGTTCGGAACCTTACTATCCTCCTTTTTATTATGAAGAGCGTTGAGAGAAGGGAGTCTTACGATCCAATCCTGAGAAATCCCCCACGGTACATATATTAGGTCTTTAGGGAAATCGCTAAGTAGCGAAACAGATTATATAATATTGCTTGGGAAAGTGCCGGACAATAAAAACAATTGCACAACGTTATTTATCCCATGGACCTAACGCTAAGTGTCATGTTCTGGTCATAATCGAACGTTTATCCCCTGTAACAATTTATAATGCAAAGTACCTCTGCATGCCCCCACACAGTGCTTATAGCAGGATAAACGGTAGATCCCTAAAAATTAGAAAATAAAAGAAGAAAGCCTGTTAAACAATTTGATTATGAAGTATTAAATGTTTAAATTAAGTGACGTCCTTTAAATTATCTTCTACACGCCGAAATCAATTGGAAGTTTAAAAATGTAACTTGTAAGTTTTTTTTTCCTTTAAAGTTAATAACTTAATTTTTGATGATTTCAATGATAAAGCCTAAAGATTTCTTCATTTTTAATTCTGTCATTTCTCGAGAATTAAGTAAAATTCTCTTGGCATAAAATAATTGCCTTGTTTTGCCTAGTTAAGTATTTATAAGCACAAAAAATGTTCTCATATTTGAGGTAAACCAAAGAAAATATTCAACTCAAGCACTTATAACCTGAAGTCCATGATGTGCTATGCCAAACCATCTTGTGCCATCAGAGAAACTTAAAGTCCCTGAATATTTTACAGTGAGATCCAGACAACTGTGCAGGCTCAACTTACGATTGTAAATAGTCAAATGAAAATGAAACAAGGAAATTTTGCAGTTTAAAATGACCCATTGCATAAGTTGACTTTACGAATATAAAATAAAATTTAGGCTATTTAAATGTATTCTTTCTATTTCACAGTTTTATGGATATGGAGGTTCAAGATTTGATACAAATACTCAGTAAGCGAACTTATAAAATAACAACTTTATTAAAGCCTAGGGTAATAATGTTACATCGTCTATACGCAACATCCCCATACTGAACTTCTGACCTAATAACTTTCCGACCTACTTCAATATCAGACCTACGCCAGCTATTTATTTTGGTATTATTTGAGGGTTGGATATAGGTAAAGACAGTTTCTGGGCCGATCGCTTCGGCTAGAACAGGCTATGGGGACCGAGCGCCGCGGCTTATAGGACAGGCTTGGGGGTCAAGTCCATCTATCAGCTGTAAAACCATGTGCTAGTTGGTGGGATGTGTAGTATAGCGGATTTGGCGAAGGTCAGAAGTGGAGTATAGCGGATTTGTGTAGGTTGAAAGATACATCATTCTTTGTTAGGCGTCGGGTGAAGGGAGCAGGAGGGGGGGATAGATAAAACTCCTAAGAATGCGCGAATACCTGATAATATTTTCTTAATTCTCTCTCTCTATGCCAGCTTGCTCTGACAGCTTGCTTCTATAGTAATGTTAAGGATGAATACGAATGTTATGAATTTGATATTTTTGATACGAATGTTGGGTTTGATTGTTTATCTGATCTTGATACTTGGATACGAATGTCATGATAGGCTTGATAC